>NW_011628124.1:78658-90713 GCF_000512975.1 Sesamum indicum | reverse complement strand
CCTCTTTAACCCCAGATGTGCTGGGTTGAGTTGAACCTCCAGGAGTTTGCATTTCCTGTGATTCAATTATTGTCGTTTCATCAGAGTCTGATCGTGGCCTTGTGCAATCGGTAATCGAATCCGACGCTACAAGTTCAGAGCCCTGTACTCTAAAGGCATATTTTTTGTCATGCTCCCTCAACTCGTGAGTCATCCCTGTAGGTGATGCCTTCCGAATTGGTTATGGTAAGTCATTCCACAACAAGGTGGATGCTAATAAGGTACTCCATATTGCGACCAGGACAATATCTGGATCAGCTCTTTGAATTTTTTCGGCAACTTGGTCATTCACCGCTAGCTGTCCGAACTTCTTGTCAAGCTCCTCGAGATTTTCCCAGAGCTTCCTGAGTTTCAACATGATGGAGTTCGCTTCAGATGCCTCCATCTCTTGTCAGGAAATCTGCAAGAACATTTTCATGAGATTTTATAATGACAATATTATAACAATGATATTGGCATTCAGCTTTTCAACTGATAATACGAGTGTTCTCTATTTTCAATTCTAATTTATATTTTAAGAAAGATTTGATAATAGTATTATCGAATTTTAAAGTAAATTCTTTAGCAAGTAAAAATAAAGGCCATTTCTTAAAAACCTTCTAAACCTCAGAGAATTCTTTCTCGGTAACATGCCAAACTATGGCTTGTTGTTCTGAGAACAACCATCCTATGTATCTTACAAGGTTCTTCTCCTATAGTTGTTTTCTTCATGAGCACTGCTGCCCATCTATAGTCATTGGCATCTATGCAGACTATCAATTCAACCCCATCCTGTGGTATAGCAAGTTTTGGCAAGTTACTGCAAACCTATATTAGCTCACGAACCTTTTTTGTGTGGATTTCTTCCCATTCCACTTTTAACTTTCCGTTTCTTTCAGAAATGGTCGAAAATTCTTCCCGTATCATGCAAGATCCCTAATGAAGATACCTGCAAAATTTACAACTCCCAAGAAGCTCTGCAAATGCTTCTTGTCCTTGAGCACGTTTGAAAAATTGCGGATTTTTTTCCATAATATGATCCTATAACTCAATTCCTATTTCGCAATAAGAATTCCTAAAAATTCAAATATTTTACAAAATTTTCTCTTATCCTGCATTTTTTGATGAGTTAATCTGGCATCAAAATCACCACATTTGCTGCGAAATTTTTTTGGCATTATGTTGTTAAATGCCTTTTCTCTTTGCAACACCTGTATCTCACTACCACAGTTAGTAGTAAAGATTAAAAGATTTCTTTGATTATCCTTCATATATTTTGCAAATATTTGAATAAAATTGTTACCCAGCAAGATATTGGCACTTGTATCATGAAAGTAAATAGGAGGTATTTTAACCCTAAATCAGGGTGATCCAAATGCTCCTCCAATCATGATCTTAGCTTCTCATATTCCATTATTAAGTATCAGCATTTTTTGAGAAAAACCCCTTCCAGCAATAAGAGGTAAGGTTTCCCTTTCTTCCTTAGGGAAAACTCCATGTTTTGTCGTGCAAATTCCTGATTCTAAATGAATATAAGTTGAAAAATACTCTGTCTGATATTGATCATAAAAGATATGTATATAGAAAAGGGACTCGTCATTCAATCCTTATGGTAACAACAACAAGACTGAATTCCGTTCCGCTACCTTTTCTTCCCCATGGTTTATGATTTTCAAGGAAACTTAACCCCAAAGTCATACTCTCGTTTTCTCGTCCAGCAACACCTGCAACTAAAATTTCATGGCCTGCTATTTCTAACATGCCTTCATATTTTTCCAGCAAAAGGTTGCTGTAAATGGTATAAGTCATCACAAGGGAAAAAAATTTCCTTCTTAGTGATGTCAAATATAACTTGTATTTCTTTCCATCCTTCAGGGCATCTAAATTTTACGTTATCTAGCCTAATCTCTTAAGGAGTTAGAGATTTTAATAACTCTTTCTCCTTTCCTTTGTAGCCTGTAATCCTTTCTTCCGAAAAGGACATCCGACTACTAAACTCAATTCTAGAGATAAGTGTTCTATCTAAAACTGGATGATCTTTTATGATGATATCAACACCACCTATTCTAGGTATCCTAATAAGATCTGGTGTCATTATCTTGGCGAATTCCTTGAAAATTCTAGGACTCTCAATATACTCTTTCCTTTGAAGCAAATCTGAATGATGTGTATTGGAAATGGCATAAGCTATTCCATAAGTTATAGAATATGGTCTGTTACCTTCTTTATCAGATCTTTTCTCTTAAAATCTTGATGAAGGGTTAAAACTCTACTAAAATCTTGGTCTGCTGGGTTGTAGCAATCCTAGGATGAATGTCAAAAATCAATTTTTCTACCTACAGATTACCTATTATTGTTCCGAAACAACCATCTCTTAGATTATTGAACTTCTATTCATTATAGATAAATGTATTTATGAATCAATTCCCTCTTTAAAAGTTGCTTTTATTACTACTTGAATAGTTTCTATGTGGATCAATTTCATAGTAAAAGCTACTTCTTCTCTAAGCTTACTTAATTTTTCAAGAATTTCTTCTTTAGGAATTAGTTGCAGTTCCATCACATTTTCAGTAAGTTCCATTAGTATAGCAAACTCACCTAAACTTACTTTGTAGATTATGTGATTCTTTCTTTGGTTCAGTCCTATCTGGTTTAGGACTTTCCCAATTCCTCCAATCCTAAAACCATCATATGGGCTAAGGTTGGAATCTTGTTTCATGATTCTTGGACACTGTCATCCTGGAGAAGAATCCTGGCATGCTTTTGGAAGTTTGAAGCCTATCTCCCTCGTTGTAATTTTCTGATTTGGTTGAAGATCCATACGAATTAGTCTCTATTTCTTCCTCACAAACACTTTCCTCTGATAGAAGGGTTTCAAATTAATAAATGGTTACCAGATCGCCACAATAGACTGCATCAAAGATGTCATCCGTGCCTTCAAATTTTCGTAATTCACCATAATTCTGCAGGCAGTCAGGAGATATATAGTTTTTAATGCTCAGCAGGTCCAGCAATTGCAGTCTTAGAAACTTTCATTGGCTCGGGTATGGGCCCACATGAAAGTTCTTCTTGTATGGGTTCTTCCGGTGGATCTTGCATCTGTTCGTGTAGATCCTTGGGATGAAGCCCTTGTCGGTCTTGTTTTCTGTCAAGATTTGTATGTTCTGGCTTTTGACTTGGACCACCATGATCTTTGTTGGGAAAAGGTTCTTCTAGAACTCCTGGGGTAGGAGTCACTATTTTGCTTCCTTCTTTTCCTTGGCTCGCTTGCTTCTCCTATAATAGTTGAAAAATCATTGTTACAACAAAGAGGCGTTCGTTTGATTTTACCTCTTAGTGTTTTCATGTTCTTCTGGATGGATGCTTGATAACACCAACCCTTCAATTTGTCTTTAAGGAAAGATATTCTTTGCGCCACTGAATCTAGGTGTCCTTCAGGTGCTTTGTATGACTGGATCAATATTTTTCCTCCATGGACTGCATATCTTTGCAAAGAACATTGGAGCTGCTACTTCTATTGCTACTCCACTCTGGAAGAAATACTTGCAAAGTAAATAGATATATTCATCCATTGCGCAAATACTTCTTTGTTCAAGGCTGAAGAAAGCTTGTGCATATTCTCTAGCCTTTTTTGCTCTACTTCCTCCGAAATATCCATCTCCGATGAAGGGTATCTTGATGAGTCTTCCTAGCCGGTCAACTATCGCACCCTTTGAATTCCGACAAGGATACTTGCTTTTGTATCTTCTGGGGTATTGTCCCATCCGATCTTTACAGATTCGTCCAAGCTCAACTCCACAAGCTTTATAAAGTTTTTCTTGTCGAGCTCTAGGGTAGAGGCTACTACCTTGATGGTTGCAACCCATTCTTCTATCAATTTCTCATTATTTCGAAAATCGATAATATCCAGGTTCAGTATAGCGCCATATGGATGCAAGGGATGAGCATGGTCCTTGCCCATTGTGCATTTTCAAGCACTCTCTTTGGATTTCTTCCTGAATTTTGCTTTAGCCTGTTTCCTACAAATGTTGGAGTGGCATTGGTGTGGAAATCCGCACTCTCTCTCATCGGTTGATCTGGTGGAGGATCATTAGGAGATGTACTTTCCTCCGGCGGTGGTAGTGCTAGAGTGATTTCATTTGTTTGGATATTGACTAATGCACAATCTTGAGTTGGGAAAAGGATTCGCCAATTCTTGTAGATCTGATAGATCTGCTCTTGCTACTTCCATTATTTTATAGATCTGAATGCGATAATCAGATCTTCTCTAGACTTTGACTTTGGAATCTCCGTGGCCTTCCCCTTCTGGTGTAAAAGAGGTATTGTCCAACGGCATCCTTGATTCGCTCTTGTCTAGATTTAGATGTCTCAGGGTTTTCCCTTTAGTTTGTCTTTTGATCTGCAATGTCTGCTTTCAGATCTATAAGATCCTTGTGTAGATCGGGAAGGATCTTAAGGACCTCGTCCACCTTGTAGCTCAAGGACTCTATTTTTATAGGTATATGGATTAATCTATGTCCATATTCTTGAACTATCTTTTGTATCTCCCTTAGATCTTGGGAGATCTTCGATGTGTCCGACTTGAGTTATTTCCAGTCAGTTTCTTTAATCATAATTTTTAGAACTGTAATTATGTAGGAATTTACCCGTTTCTCTTCTATTGTCTAGGATTCTACCATGGACTTTAGTAGAGTGTAGATGCCTCACTGCATTTCCTTGTAGTACTTGTCGGACTTCAAAATTTCTCAGTTATTCTTGTTCTTCTATCGTGAGAAGTTTCGGATCAATCGTCGTGCGACCGTTGTAACACTTGTCAAGAATTTCCATGAGAAATTTCCTTCTTTGTATTTTCAGAATCTGAAAATATTCTCTATTTTTAATGTAACTCGAACTTTGGTTCGGTTCTATTTTCTCTCAAAAGAGTCTACTCCATTACTGGATAAATAATATCAAAATATAATATTATCATATATTTTTTCAGTAAACCTAGGCTCTGATACCATTCTGGTGGAGTATGTACAAAAATATGCATTACAATGCAAAATAATTAAGAATGGACTAAACTGCTCATTTTAAAGTTGTTGAGGGGTAAATTGTCTAAAATTTAAAATTATGGACTCTCCAAACACTCTCTTTTCTCTCACACACACTACCACATCTTCACAAACACACACTACGACTCTCCTACATGGTGATCTTGAAGGCGATGGGGAGGACGCCGGTGAAGCTGATCATCGAGGAGAGGATGATCTCGGTTTCTTGGGTGTGTCTGAAACTGCACTTAACCAAACATTCTGCACACCAGGTATGAACTGGGAGGAGAGGGCAAGATAACTATCAAAGCAAAACATACCTCGAAATTGGTGTTGTACATCCCCTTTGGGAATAAGGGGTGAGTGATCAGATGTGCGAGGTGGGAGGCTGATATATGTAGACTGCAGCCGTCGTTTTATCCACGTGTCATTTACCAGGATTCTATCCAACCACTTCCACAAGCTACAGGCATCAGTACCATAGTTGTGCCAGGTAAACCATTCTCCTTGCTTTGGTAGAGGAAGTAAGCCAGTACTCATTATACAATCATTAAACTCATCACTAGCTAATCAATGTTCCCCAGAGTAGCCACACACCTCACTAGAGTTACGAACAACATTAAAGTCACCACCCACAATCACATCTCCTTAATACACTGCCCTGCAAGTAAGGTGAGTGCCTGCCAAAGATCTCTCCGAGCACCCACATCGTTGGCACCATATATGACCGTGACAGCATAAACAACATGTACATTTCTCGCATGAACATGACAATGTATAAATTGGATACCGATGTCCATAATATTTACATGAAGTAAATTATCATCCCATGTAAGCCAAATTCTTTTCCTAGCACTCGCATAATCAACAAACCACTTCCAACGCATTAGGTTATTGGACCCGCGTCTCTTGGAGATCAATGAAGTGTAGCCTGAACTCCTCTACTAGCTCAACAACAGCGAGTTGGTGGTCTCTCCTGTTCAGGCCTCAAATATTCCAAAAGGCTAAAATCAGCATGGATTGCTAGTGGAGGGGCTGCATCTATTAGGACCCCGGTGATATTATCTACATCAGTCTCAAGCAGAGTGAGCGCATCAAAAGCATTATACAGAACAACTTCTTTAACTTTCTCCTCTCGACTGCTCCGCATAGGGGCTTCCATACACTTAAAGGCCTCCCCCTCAACCACCGGTTCAACTACCGAGACGGCAGGTTGCCGAGCTCGCTGCACATAGATCGAAACTGGGGGTTTTGTAAGCTTGCTCATCGCACAATCCTTCGTTGCATGTCCCAAAATCATGAAAGTGGTGCATTTTGGTGGCAACCAGTCATATTCAATGTCAACCTTCGATGTGGCTTTCCCCCCTTTCTCGGTAGGTGACATAATAACGAGGTGCTTAGGAAATTTAGACGTGACATCGATCATAACACATGCAGAATATAGCGGCTTCCCTATTCCACTTGCCACCATACTCAGTCCCTCATTAGTCCACAGTTCCACTGGCAAATGACGAAATCGACCCACACCAGGACCTATGTGTGTTTCAACTTTCTCAATACCATGCCAGTACCCACTTCTGCAACACAATAGATTATCCTTGGAATAGCCACGGACCCCCCCTCAATGATTTCCTCCATCGCCACGGTCGTCTTAAATCAGAAGAACAAGAAACATTCGTCGTTGCCGTAACATCAATCAACATAGACAATAAAGATTTAACGTAATCTTTAAGGTTGTGAAAATATGGATGTTTACCCAAATAATATCCAACGGCCTTAGAGATCCAACGCCTAGATCCATTTCAAATAGTTTCCAACGTCGGATGAATAATAATTTCTCCATTTTGCCTACGGAGGAACATAGTCCAAGGTTTTACAGGTCGAATTATGAAATGCATCAGTGATTTTATCAATAGAATTAGGAAAGCTTAAACTAGAATGAAGAGGAATATTACCGACAAAAATCCCAATCGACATCGTAGTCGTCACATGAATTGCAGCTAGGGGTGGCGGCATCGCAGCAATGGGCGTTGTAACAACACTACCAGCAGCAACCGAATTCGTTGCTGCTGCAACCAACTCTGTAACAGCATTCAGAACAGCCGGCGATGGGCCAACAACAGCAATAGACCCAGTTCCCGTGGACGACAATGCAACAGAAGTAGAATCCATCCGCAGTGTACCAGACACCGGCGGAACAGAAGCAGCACCTTTCTGTGACGCAGCAGGCAGAACAGGAGATGACGCAGCAGAAGTCGCGTAGGTGATCTCCTTCGGTGCAACAATCGCGAGAACAGGTTCAAGCGAAATTCCAGAACCCAAATCTGGCTGATTGTCGAAGACGGCGGAATTCTGTCGTGCCCGTCGAAAAACTCACACCAGCAGGCTCCCTTCTGTTAGGAAAACACAGAGTGGACGGAGAGGGCCAAACTGCGCTTCCCACTTCTGTCTTACAGTTTCCAACGCCGCCAAGAGAAATAACATCTCCATCATCAACAATCTTGTGCGCTAAATTAAAAATTTCTGCCATATTGAAGGAGGAACGAATCTCATCCTCCAGCCGCGCTGGTAAAGCAGTAGAGACGCCATTATCGTTGATTCCATGGTCAGTACTATTTTCGCCAAGTGTAGTTTCAGACACATCCAAGAAACCGAGACCATCCTCTCCTCGATGATTCGCACACTCTGCAATAGGTTTGCCAGCGTCTTCCCTATCGCCGTCAATTTATGATCAAAACCTATTTTCATCTTAACTAAAAAAGGCGAAAAAAATTCAATAAATGTAAAGCTTCTTTTTTGGTACATCAATTGCGAAATACATTTCTAGAATGCCCAATATCCATTTTACATCTTAAAAGCAAAAATGTCCAATTTTCATAAGATTTTCTTGAATGTTTTTCAAAAGGTCCAATAATGTATATATATTGGACCTTTTGAGGCAATTATAGACCCTGAGAGACTATTCAAATTGATCAATAAAACTCGATCTCAATGCTATTTTGTACAAAACTACACGATTTGAAAAAGAATCATATTTTTTGTGATAAATTTTCCTCCAAAAATGGTTACATCATGTGTCCACTACTTGAGCATAATCATATTTATTACCCTTTTTTTTGTGGTTATCAATTGATTTTGTTAATTCATAAGTATTAGATGTAATAATCGGCATTTTGCAATTTAATAATAATTAATAAATATTCTGAAATAATTCTTATATTAATTTTCATGTTAATTATTAGTTAAAAAAGTTTGTTTGTACGGTTCGAGTTCAAGCTGGAGCATAAAAAATTTGAGATGATCAAGCTCGAGCTCGAATTTTTTACCCAGCTTAATTTGAGCTTGGCTCATTAATACCCTTAATATGCCTATAAGAAAAAGGTATATTTCTTCTAATATAATATAGTCAAGCTCGAAAGGACTATTTGCATTGAAAACTCGTATATACACAAAACAAAGAACTGTATTTTATACTTCCAAAGTGTGTATCTGTAACTATTTGCAGTTTTTTGCCAAACTAATACATTCACAATCCAATGAATTTCCTGCAAAATCTATCTAAAGTATACTCATGAGTTCTGGCTGAAGGAAGTTGTGGCATTCATCTCCCCACCTACAATTGGATCAAACTTGCATCTGTAGAATCTGTATAAACACAAGTTTGTCAACATATGCACAACTTTTTATCTTTTTACCTACATTTGCAAGATTTATAAGTAAGCTTAGTCAAACTCTCTCAAATACATACCTTCCATTCGTGCCGACAATGAGAACTATGTTGTTTTGGTATCCAAATGTCACGATGTGTTGTATATCTTTTGGTACATGAAACGAGCCGTCGGCCACTCAGGAATGAAATACTTCCGCAGAATACCTGCATTGCTTGTAACTACTTCATACTAGAGCAGTACATTGCTTAAAGCTGCCATCATCATTTTATAAGCTTTTGCACTAAAAACTGCATAAAAGAGTATCGAGCATATTCAAAACAAACTACCTTTGTTGTAGGAAAGACTCGGAAGAGACATATTATTTCGTTTTGCGTCCTTTAAGCTGAGAATATCAACGGTTCCTTTATTGCTTGTAACAGCCAGCCACTCAGCATCAAAGCAGAAAAAGAGGCTGTGAATCTCTGTTCTTTCAAATGCAGAACCCCTTCTCATCTACATTGGAACAATGAACATATTTAGAGGCAGGAGAATAACAAGAAATCATCATAAGAAAGAGCTAATCAGACTGCAGAGGTCGAGAGCAGATTGAGATAGTTTAAGTGTCAATGCTTCGAGTGCTAATTACACGGCTCCAACCACAAATATAATATCAAGAAACGACAATTCGTTCCAAGAAATTATGTTAACTCGCAAATCTGTTGTTTCCCGGAATAAGCACAAAAGCGTGGGGAGAACATTAGCCGGCGTGAAGAGGTTGTTTGACTAATCTTATTAAAATATGTTATAAGCTCACACATCATACATCTAATAATTTGTTGTTGTCTATATAAACAACAAAATTTAACATTAAAAAATAATTGCCGCGGCCGTTATTAATTAATATTCATATAAAAGGTAATATTTATGCAGTGTTTACGTTGTATTGCACACATCAAATATAGCATAAACATTAAACGGTAAAGGGAAATGCACCTCCTGAAGCAGCATTCCGGACAATGTGTCGAACAACCTATTCAATGTGCCCTTAGTACTCGCGGCTGCCAGCAGCCTCCCGTTGTTCGACAAAGCAACACACGTAACGTCCAAGTCGCTGGCCTTTATCACCCTAATCCAACTCACCTCGTCGTGCAACACCCTTACTTCCGCCTTATCCCGTCCTAAGCAAACCAGAACCATCCGCCCCGACAGCGAAATTTCCCACAACCCCTTCGGATTGGGCTCCGTTTCTATCTGATGCAGCAAGCGTAGGTCCATAAGATCGTGAACAGATATCTTCTGCATCGTAACCGCAACAATGCGTTCCTGCCTTAGGCGAACGCTCTTCACTCGGAACGGTAAAAGAGCTCTCCAGTGAATTGTCCCACAGAATCATCCCAGATCATGATTTTGTTGCGGCTGAGTCTTGGAGTGGCCCCTTTGCCCACTACGGCGAATTTGTTGGTGCCGAAGATCCTCAGCACGATACCAATGCCACCACCTTGGTGATTCTGGGAGAAAGTCTTGGTGAATGGTTTGTACAAAAGGATCGGTGTTGAATATCATGAAGCCATCGGTGGTGTCGACAGCAAAGCTGTGCTTTCCTGGTTGAAAGAAAGGTGCAGGATGGATGGTGGGGGGGTGGCGTTAGGGTTTCTCGGATTTCAGATAGTGGGGCCGGCAGTGGTTGACGATGACACCATTGCGGAGGAGAAAATGGAAGAGGGGGAGGGATGGAGGCGAGGGGCTGACGGGTCGGAAAGAATTATTTATTTTGTACAGTGCCCGACAGGCGTCGGACACACACTACAAAAAATCATTTTATTTAAACAGATTTTGGAACAATTTTTTTATTAATTTGTAACAACTTTTTTTTATTTGGAACGGCTTTGGTAACGGTTCAGCCTATCGCAGCTCAAATGAGCATTACAAATTATTTGTGATAGTACCAAAGCCGTTACAAATTTTCACGGCTTTTGTAACGACCATAATGGTCAATTATGGCTTTTACAAATATAGCCAAAATTAAAAAAATGAATTTGTAACTACTTTTGTAACGGATTAATTTTTTGTATTTGGAACGGCTTTTATAAACGTTTTTGGTATAGTTGTGCTTGTCCTTTGGATTGACTTTTGTAAAACTTTTTGTAACGGCTTTTGAGACTGATTTGAGAACGGTTGTTGGAATGGATACACTGAATTATTGTAACTGTTTTCGGCACAATGTTTGTAATGACGTGACAAATTTATTTAGTGTATGGGTATTACAAAAGTCGTTACAAATGCAGTAACAAAAATTGTTATTTTTTTTAATAAATTTCAATATTTATTATAATTGATTTTATTTACGAGTCTTGGCATAGTTGGAATGAAGGAAAGCTACACCATTGTTGTGAACAAAGAACACATTCAGCATTTTCCTATCTCACAAGTCAAGGGGGGCGATGACTGGTGTATAATTTGGTTGATGGGTAGAACCTAACATTGAGTAACATGATTCTCTTGTAGTCCTCAGAATCATGTGAAGAGGTGAGGCAAAATATCTTGGGAATCTCATGGAATGAGAATAGCATTGATTGCCTCCCACGGGACTTTTTCCATGTGACTAGTAAAAGCAGGCATGGTAAACTGTTCTTATGGATATCAAGCTCACTAGGAAATGACTTTCCAAAAACTCCACTTGAGAGTGGTGGGCTTTCATATAAATAGTGAGAGAGTTAAAGACTAAAAGACCATGTCTTGAACTTATCAATAATATTACTATCATATGTTGAAATGTGTTTAATTCTATATTGTAGAACATGTCTAAGAACCCCTTAACCCTAATAATGGAGATTAATAGATTCAATGGCACGAACTACAACAACTAGCTGCAAAATCTAACGATTGTCCGAGGTTTCAAGAACCAGGCTATGTCTTGGACAAGCCTCTCCTGGCGACTTTACCAGAAGGGTTTTCGCCCGAAGAACGTGTGATGTTCGAGAAGTAGCATGAGGAAAACAACAAGGTCGTAGTATCATATTAGCTTCAGTGACCAATGACATCCAAAAGCAATATGATAGGCTGGAAAGCATTCCCTCAATAATGCTTCACATGATCCAAGTTTGTACAATTCCTGATAGGAGTATTAGATATACTGGTACAAAAATATTTTCTAGGACAAAGATGACTGAAGGATCTTCTATGCAAAGTCATGCAATCAAGATGCTATCCCTCGTGCAGAAGACCTCAAAGCTGGGCTTGATAATGAGACGTACATCGATGTGATCCTCCAATCACTCCTCCCTCCTATGACCCGTTTATCATAAACTACAACATGAATTGACTTAAAAAGTCTATTCATGAGTTAATTAATAT
>NW_011628124.1:62411-78137 GCF_000512975.1 Sesamum indicum | reverse complement strand
GCCAAAGATGTATGACAATGGGACACTCTGACAAAGAGTGTATGCTCAACAAACCAAAACCAGCTAAACCACCGATTGCTGTATATGTACCAAAAATGGGGACGCCGCAAGAACCAACAATGCCTAAACGGAGTAGGAACCATCCTAGGGAGGAAGGTGATACTACTTATAAACCATCCCGACCAACAAATATGCCTGATCGGAACATGAGCAGACCACCACCAGCTCGAGTGGTAGAAAAGCAGAGAGAGGGACGTGAATCCCCTAGAGATGCAGCCGGCCCTAGTCGTGAGGAAAGGGGTAAGGCGCTTGTTAGCCAGTGGAGTGGGTAAACCACTTTACCCGGATGCAATTACGAGAGCATGCACGAGACTGGACTTCGCTCGTGTATGCGTAATGTTGGATGTGACCTCAAATTTACCGAAGCACATTATAATTATGACACCGGATGAGGATGGAGGAGAATCTCCTTGTAAAGTCGATGTTGAGTATCAAGATAATAAAATTCTTTATTCGAAATGAATGATGACTAACATGGCACTTTCCAAAAGTAAATTTGTTAGTAAATAATTTACTTTTCTAATCATTTCCACCAACTTAATTGAGGGGCTAGAACCAATTTTAATTAATTAAAATACAAGGGCCAATAATTTTAATTAAATATAATTTAATTAAAGCCCACTTAATTAAGTTCATTATTTATTTAACTCAATTATATATATAAGCCCAATAAGTCTTTATTAATTAATGAGTCCAACTTATTAAATAATAAAGGCAAGCCCATCATAAATTAATCATATTAATTTATTCTTGGACTTATCCATCTAATGGATCCGTCTTTTTTATAAGTAATTCAATTACTTATGGAATTAATTCTAAATTAATTCTCGCTCCTTCTCGGTGATTTGTGTGTGACTTTTTAGGTTTACCTTTCAGCTAGACTTAGGTTAGTGTCAAACACTATTATTAACTAAATTCAATTTAATTAATAATTCTTGATCAACCCTTGATCAAGAAAGCCCCGCCACCATGGGTGGCCGTCTAGCAACGGTCGATGGCACTAGAGACTAGGCGAATATCCATGTGAATTTTTAGGCTCTCAAGTCCATACGGTTATGGTCCTTCCATTTACCATCTCTCGGAACTTAGTTTAGGGCATGGATTTGGGTGTCGGTTCCATCGTAGACTAGGCTTCTATGATTAATACTTGAGATTGTGTTACGCCAAATTGCTCGACATAGTAACGTCGTTTTCCTATACGATCATTGACTGTGGCCACAACTTTATACAACATAGACGCATCTCCAAGTGCATAGGAGATACCTCTGTCACGTTTTGATAGGAAATAGATCCTCTTCTAAGGAACTCACCGTCCTCACTGCATACTTTGACTGCACTGGACAAGCCTTATGATGACCATGTTTGAGACACGATCACCTCTTAAACAAATCAAAGATACAGTCATCGCATCCACGTGACTGTCGTGATTCTCAAGTCTGAGGACTACTCTCATACTATCGAAGCCGGAGATTCGAGTATTATCGATCAAGCCTGTAAGGCTTCCTTGTAATGATACCCACGAGTCAGTTCAGTCGATTCGACACCTAGCCAATCCACCCACTGTGATCGCATAAACATCTCACATTTGTTGCTGGTGAAACACGACACTCATCAAATCAATGAGACTCTCAATGCAAGCCTCAGTAGGACTCTCGATGCCTAGTCTCGAGGCCCTCGACTTAGAACATTTCAAACCCAACCTTGGCAATCGGTTTCATGACCACAACCCAATCTGGGGTCCAATTGTTGCATGGTTGTTAAAGTGGTTAGTGGACATCTATTCTGATGTCAAAGCAGTGCTTGACGTAATTTGGTAAGCACAACAAATACGTGTGCCGAAGACGATTACTTAACATATTCATCGAAAAAATATTGCTTAAATAAAGATTGCTTCAATGATTCTCAAAACCACCAATCCAATTGGATTTTGGTCACCCATTCAAACAATATCCCACTTGATCTTAAAGCCAATAACTCATGTTTCCAGATTAAATTGATAATGAGCAATCTGTGATATCGGCCAGGTCTTATGGATCTAATTTTTGTTTATGCCAATATCCTACGGTCCAACCGCACATTACATCTTCCTATCATCATTCAAAGCAGATGATGGTGTCTAAGAGTTTTTCCTTGGGCCCTTTTACCTTGTGCGTAGCCCAGTTGTCATCCTCTAAAGTGACTACTAGTGCGGCTATGCTGGGTAGCATACCCAACAATCGTGTTTTTTTTTTTCGGTCCTAACGTTTTCCAATTATAACTTTAAAATTGCCATACATTCAATTTTTCATGATAAGGTTCCTTATGGTATACTAATTGGAACTTTTCCAATATTACCACATTATCATTAATCTCGAATGTATGTTCTTTTCGAGATTAAATATTATTCATATGATCTCGGAAGCTACTATCGCTATAGCCATCCAGAATATATTTTCTATTAATGTGTGTCAAGAGCTCTTCTTTAGTCCTTACTCAGGTATGAAAGATAGCTCCTCAACATCTGTCTGTTGCCTCATCAGTGCACACTCGATATCTATTGTTATGCTAAAAAAACATAAGCAACATCGGGTTCAGTGCACCGAACAATATTACACGCTGCTTAAAGCAAAGACGTAGGGGATGTCAAACATCTAAGCCCCTCATCAGTCCATCATGACTGAATCTTAGATAGCTTATCCCTAGATAGGAATTCAATTCCTACTATGGAGAATTTTTTTAACAATGTTCTTATTTTAGACTTCCATAAACGTCTTTCTATCATTCCAAATGATTGAGACGCTCTAACATCTAAAACACTTGAGCTCGCACTAACCTTTCACCTTGTTCTTGACCAAGTCATGTACCTCAGAAGCGAAAGGTAAAGGGGCCGGATGCTGGAAGAAGAATGTTGAGAAAAAATCAAGTACTGGAAGCGCTCAGAGCACTACTGTTGCCCAGATGGGCATGGGTAAAGGGAAAAGGAAGGCGGTTCGACAGTCATAGACTCCAAAAGACTTGATCGCGATGGCTTACATAATCGTATACTATTTCATCATGAATCCTATTAGCTAAGTTTATTTAGTCTTATTGCTTTTGCAATAATGGCCTAGCCATTCCTTAACTTTATGACTACTTGTCTTAGCATTCTATTCCTTTTTATTTTTGCAAACCATTTGCAGAAATGCACTTGGAGAGCAAGACTACTTGTCTTAGCATTCTATTCCTTTTTATTTTTGCAAACCATTTGCAGAAATGCACTTGGAGAGCAAGCGTCCAACACTTGGGCATATGAATAGTAATCATGTTTGCTCAACAAATGCTATGGTTTGGGCAAAAGGGAGTTCATGATACTCCCTCTTTTAATGCCCTTTGGCAATTTAGTGCAAACATCACAAGTAAATTTTGACTCCCATCAAGGCGAGAGGAGCGCTCAAAGCTCATGAAGCGGCTGACTTTGCTTCATCCTTCATTCTCATTTGGCATCCGACACCCTTGCCTTTCGGTCGTGAGGTCGAAGCCTCCAAATCTAAATCCCGACGACGTAGATTCTTCAATCGTTGTCTCGTATTGGTCCACCCGTTTTATCAACTCATGAAAAATCTTTTCAAGTTCATTTAGACGTTATGATGAATAGCTCGAAGGAGGGACCTGAAGGATTACGTCAATTTACATCTTCTCTAAAGATCAACATTGGGGTATTAGAGCTTCTCCATAAGAGATTGCATCTTAGCCCAATGTTTATGTACATACGCCCTTCAGTCAACTAGGCTTCAAAATATGCTTCCGTCGGGCATATCCAATATGCTAGTTTGGTGTCGCATAAATTCGATTTATGTGGTGCATTATTGAGCCAATGTTGTCCAGCTCACTGATGAGAGAAGCAGGTATGACGCTGCGGACCTTCTGATTGTTCTTATACCTTAATACCGAATGTCAAACGTTTCTTAGAAGGACTCCTTTCACAAGTCCGATGGAAGTGGCTTTTCCATGACATAATCTTAGGTTCGAAATTTGAGGACAATGCTTTGATTTTTGCATTCAATTTTAATCGATAGTGTTCTATTAATAAATCTCAAAATAAAGAAAAATTAAAAAATGGTATCTTAGATATGCGTTCTAAACGTAAAGCAGAAACAATAAGTAGATTTTGTCTTTCCCTTTATGTCCATCACAGTGTTGAATATATTATCAAACACATTTTTCTCAATGTCATGATATCAACGTTGTGTTCGATAAGATGCGTTACCCAGTATGGAAGATCACAGAAATACTTTTTTCGTCCACTTGTGGGCACTAACATAGCTGGAAGGGAGTGTCAACGGCTATTCAACTGCCAGACTGATGTTTGCAACCCAATCGTGGATCTTCTCTCCTGTCAGAATCAAGCGTGCAACTTTATATTCCACATGATTCTTTGTTAAGTTTTTCTTTTTCCTTTTGTAGAGATGATCCTTAGGGAGAAACTGTCTGTAGTAGTCAAAATAACACACCTTCTTACCGTATTACAGATGGAATAACCGTATAGCATCCATATAAAATAAACACCCTATAATACTGGCGATACTCCATCTAGACGCCATCCCATAGGCTGGTAGGTAATCCACATCAACGTCGCCCACATAATGAATTCCTTGTCTATGGCATTGCCATATGTTCGAACACCCACATACCATAATTGTAGCAGCTCTTCAACCAGACGCTTTGGATTAGAAGGGCCAAGGATCACCATCATAATAAACATGTACTCAAAACTTATGCACAGACCTAGGGAAAAATTGTACGATGTAAAGTATAAGGAGCCAATATGAATAAGTACGACCGTACTGCCCATGCGATGCAAACCTGTTTGTAGAAAGGCCTAGCCGAACATTAAGCGACTCTTCAGAAAATTCTGGATACGTCCTGTTAAAATACTTCAAGCCTCTATATCAAAAGGATGACACATGGAGCCCTCCTCAGTCTGATGTGTGGCATGCCACGTCATGTGCTCCGTAGTTGCTCTTGAGGCATACAACCTCTGCAAACGGGGAGTAAGTGATAGGTACCTAAGAACGACATACAGTGACTTCTTGTGGCCGGTGTCTCGCTCCCACGTCGGCATGTACCTAGTGTCTCCACGAAACTTCCAGCATTCATTGTCCCTCTAGTACAACATGCAACCATTCTCACACTCCTCAATTGTTTCAATGGGTAAACCCAAATCCTTTATCAACTTTTTCGTACTGTAGTAATCTCTCGGCAATTTATGACCGAAGGGCAATATTTTATTAGCCCACTAGAATATTCGGTCATATGATCACTCAAAAATATGATTGTCCATCTTGATATTCACCAACTCAACACTAGATGCAAATTGAAATTGTATTGCATAACGGATGGTTGGCAGCATGCACTACATCATAAAATCGATCTGCCATCCCAGATACATAATCGTAGGGGCCACCATTGTAATAATATGAATTAGGACCGGCATCAGTAGGACAGAATCTCGTACCATCATCAGGCATACCATCATGAGAACAAAAAAATAACTCGGCCTGCTACAGCAAAAACCATCTTCTCTGCCCAATCCATCTGTCGTACTATCACCCCATGTAAATAATTACTCTCCTCATGAGCAGCTGGGGTTTGTTTCGTCGGCACTTAGGGGCAGTCACAGCATCAAAGTACTCCTGCACCCTGTCCTCGCGATTCAAAATCCAATTATCACATTCTGGCATAAACCCTCACATAAGCAAGTAATAACTGATATCGTTGAGTATTTTGAACTTTGTATTTTTACACTTCCGGCAAGGGCACCTAGTTTTGTCTCTATCCATATGTCCACGCCGACACTTGGCCCATTCTATGAAAGTCTTAACCCTATCCTCAAGCTTCAGTGTAAGACCAGCCCTCCCTTGGAGGTTCTTATCATACATGCATCTCCTCAAATGTTGTAACAAAATGATATATCACTTCATATTCACATGTAGATATATATTATAAGTATTTGATACCACTTTAGTGTATATGACCTGTAGGAATTTATGGGTAGTGATCCAATCAAAACCAAATCTATTTTTTCTAATGGATAAGCATAGGTCAAATAATCTGCATAGGGAGTCTAGTTTTTTTCTTTTATTGAACTTGAGCAAGGCCAGACCTTATCCATTGACAACCTAGTATATATGCGGCGAGTCATGATTAATGTTGCACCTGATTCGAAATATTACCATTTCATTCTCTAGTGGTGACAATTTATTTTTATTTCTTCTTTATTTGTTAGGTGGGACGCTGAGGAGGAATTTAAGAAAAAGAAGGGAGAAAGATATCTAATACATTTGAGTTGATGCATATCTGTCAATAAAATAGAAATATGTAAAGATCAATTTATATAGGAGGCGACTCATGAGTGATGTGGAATCTTGATTAAAAAATTTTCACATTTATTACAAGGGTTGATATTATAACTTCATTCAACAATTGGGGGCAATTTATTTGCTTTTCTAGAGGAGGGATTTTAGAAATATTTAAAAAAAATGGAAAAAATATATTCTACATTATTACAATAAATATTCGAGCGGTTACATACTTTGCAAGAAAACAAGACTATGTGAAATAACAATTTAAGGAGGAGATAAGTCATGACTCAGTGTCATCTTGTGCAATTATTTATATTTATTACAAGGGAATGTATTAATTTCTTTTTATATTTGATTGCAATTTATTTCTTTTTTTTAATTGGGAAAAGAACAAATTTACTAGGAGGTAAATAATGATTGTGTCATGTTGTTCGAAAAACTATTTACAATTGTGACAAGGGATAGTATTAATTTCATTTTATAATCTATGGGAATTTTTTTTCCTTTCTTCGAAGGGGATGGATTTTAGAAAAAGGAGAGCGAGAACAAATGTAGGAGACCCTATTACTCCAAATATTTGTACAGATGCATATCTGTCAAGAAAATAGGGAAATTGAAATAACCATTAAGTAGGATGTGAGTCATGCTTGATGCAACATGTTGTTCAGAAAATCTTCACATTTATTATTAAGGATTATACTGTAATTTCAGAATTTGGTGGTGCCAATTTGATATTTTTCTTTTTTCTTTTTGCTTTGTTCGTGTTGGTTTGCAAGTTTGGTGTTGAATTTGTTGTTTTCAATGAAAAATGATGGGATGGGCACAAGAGAATCATTTAATCAACTGCAGCTCGATCTGTTTGAACCTTTATATTGTTCCTATCCAATGTAGTTACTAGAATTCAGTAACAATGACTCAACAAATTTGCCAAACATAGAGAATTTGTCTTAAGTACTTGCATTTCTTATAATGGAAATATAAATTCATGACAAGATTGCATTTGATAATTCTAATTAAAGAATTTTTATTTATGATTATGTATGCAAATATGGCAATGAAAAATTAAGAGTAGAATGAAAATTAGAAAATCAAATTAAATATATTCATTTCAAATTGACTAAGTTAATGACTATAGTTTTTCCTTTCTTTTATGATTATTAAAACACACAATTTATTCTATCCACAAAAAATAAAATAAAATTAAATACTCATTAATGAATTGTGATTATTAGTAATGTCTATCTCCTTGAGAGTGATAATATTCTTATTTGAAATGGCCCAATTTATAAACTGTACAAAACTTAGGGGAGATTGTAATAGTTTCGGTAGAATGATGGGGTACCGTATGAATATTGGTGACTTTTATTCCAGATTTTTATTGTAATAAATTCCTCATAATCCTAGTCAAAATTTTATCTTTTCTTGACTCTTTTCCATTTCATATGAAAATTTTCAAAATCCTAAAAAGACCACGTTGGCCAAACTCTCCACCATACATACCATCATTCTCCCCCCAAATCCTCTCTCTATTTTGTCGGCACACAAATAGCAAGCTCCATCAAATTCATTTTATTTCAATGAAATTCGGTACAAAATTTTACCTGCATTTTTCTCAATGCCTTTGACGCCTTCTTAACTGAACCACAAAGAGGTGCATATAGACCCCCTCCCCCTTGCCACGTAATTGAGTTCTTTCTTGATTTGCAAGCAAGACATAGTGGCCGTCCCATGTTTTCTTATTTTATGTTTAACTGATCGAGAATTGTAGAACCTTATTTTTGTTGGCTAGTTTCTAGTTTTCTTTTTCCTTTCTCATTGGTTAGTTTCGCAATCAAGTGTTCAATTGATTTCATGTAAAAAGGTTTTGATTTGTTAAGTTATTTTGTTTTTATAATGGCCGCAAGAGAAAGTGATATCTTTTTTTCGGAAAGCTATGGAATTGGAACCGCCTGTATCCATGGAAGGTAACTTAATAAGAGACTACTAAAGAGTATTTCATATATTTTGTGCGCGCATGTACATTTGTGTGTGTGACCGCACCCATTTAATTTTTTATTTTTTACTTGATTTTGGCTATTCGTCTTTCAATGAGAACAAGAAAGTTCGAGAATGTGGGATTTCTAGGTGCATTATGTTTTTTGTGTAAAAACATAGCTCACAATATCATTCACTCTTGTGGGAGTAGCTTTTTATTCTTCTTGTGAAGCATAGTTCTTCTTAGTAATTTTAACCATTTAGCCTTCTACTATTTCTTGAATATCCCCTAATGAATTGCTACAATCCTTGTTATGAGATTCTCATTTTTGCCTCCTATCTTCTTAAAAAAATAGGCAATTTTGGTTCTACGCCTCATTCTCCAAGATATTTTAACAAAAGCACGTGGCCATTAGTGCCTTACACTTTTAGCCCGTTGGTTAGGTGATTTTTTCTTTGGTTCCATAACTTAAAAAAAGTAGCACTTTTGGTCTCAAGCACTTAATTCGCACATGGCCTTTTTCATTAATTACCTATTGGAAATGTGTCGTTTAATTATGCACATGGCTGAAAATTAAAGATAATTGATAGGAAAAATAGTTAAAGAATTTAATGCACTAGAGTACTTACAGCATCTTTGGATATGGATAAAATGCCAAAACCGAAATCATCATCCAACTGGTTGCTGACACTCTTAGAGGACTCATACACTGCAAACACCTTATGTAATTGGTCGAATTTTCTATTCGTGCATCTTCTATTGCATTTTAGAAATACATTCCACGCGGAGTTTATTTGTAAAACAAAATAGTAGATGCAAAAGAAATAACTAGGGATTACAATGGAGTGTGTCTAGGGTGGGAGTGATAAACTCAGGACTCGCTCCTGTAAGAAAATCTTGGACGCGGACATGAAACTTGATCCGCCCAAACTCGAACATGCCACGTTGTTCCCTTGGACTTAGTTAATATTTTTATAATATTAAAACGGATACTTTTTTGAAAAATAATGCAATCATAACATTATAAATATGTGACTACAATACTATCCAAAGATTTAAACTTTTTTTTCAGTTTGTATGTGCATGTTATAGGCATTAGACTATTAAAAATTTTAGATATGTGGTACTTGTATAAATATTAAATCTTAATACTTTAAACTATTTTATATTATTATTTTAATTTATAAAAATATTAATTATATTTATTACATCGACGAAAAAATTACTGCGGCAAAGTTGCCGACATTTTGCAATGACCTACGAAGTTGTAGAGATCCGTTTGTTACAGTTGTAATCAACAGTTATTGAACCGATATATTAGCAACGGATTTTACACTGGATTTTGTTTGTTGCAATGCGTACATGACAACTTCAGCCCATTATTTTAAAATTGTCAAAAATACCCAATAGGTGCACCTTGTTTTATGTAATAGGTTATAAATTCTAGTTATCAAATTATTGATTCGATTTTGAAGATGCTTGCATGGAGTCCATCACAGTGAGTACTTACATCGCCAATTTATTTGGGCAATGGATACTTTTCATACTGTAAGCTATAAAGAAGGAAAGAATAGTATAAATAGCGGGGTTTGTGTGTGAAGTTCTAGCTACAAAGATTGTGATACTGATATTTTTTGGATGGTTTGGAGGAGGTAATAAAGTTTTGATACGAATTTGAACATCAAAATATGCATGTTGTTTTATTCAAATGTTGGTGGGTTGATCCTACCAAAAGAGTGAAGATTCACCTGAAGTATTTGTTTTATTTTTATATTTTTATCCAAGTATTTGTTTTATTTTATATTTTTATCCAAGTTTAGATACGAATTTGGTTTATCCTACCAAAAGAGTGAAGATTGTAATTTTATCCAACTGTGTGTTTTATTTTTATAGATTATTACAGTGTTCACTAATCCAACCATTTCAACTAAGCTAATTTAACTATTTCAAGTAAACCTTCAATGTATTTGTTAATTGTATTATTCTTAATTGTATAGGCAACATTTTAAAAGCTGAGTGAAAATCGCAACATTGCTTCTCAAAATCTATCAGAGTCATCGTCGAGCACATCGATTACGGTCAACAGCTATGATCGGAGGCAATTGGAGGCACAAAGAAGGATCGAGTTTGGGGTATAGACTCGGAGCCAAGGACATCCACTTGTTCTATCAGGACTAACAAAACCACTCTCAATCCAGTAGCGGAGCACAATGGATCGGAGTTGGTACACAAGTTGCTTCGGAAAATAAAGACCATGCGTTTGGGAAACAAGACCATGAAATGAGAAATAAAGCGCACAAGTAAAAAGATGGAAAAGCTAAGAAGTCTAATGCCGGATAAATTTGGTACTGTGTTGGGAGACAATACTAGTGAATCAAGAGATAGTTCCGGTGATAATAATTCGCTATCCCATTCCGACCAACCACCTTAAGAAGATTGTGAAAATGAATTTGATCCCTCTTTTTAATTATATGTACTTCTTTTATTCCTTGGATTGTGTTGAATTATCTTTATCATATGTATTTTTGCTTACATATTTTGTCATATTTGAATTAATAGATTATTAGAGTCAAATCAAATATAATTTTATTATTAAATAATAAATTTTAAAATTGTGAAAAAATTACAATGGCTATGTTGGAAATGTCGTAAACGTAAATGATTTTGCAACAGATTTTAAAAAAAATTCATTGCAAAATTTATTATGAAATGTCAGTTGCAAAAAATTAATGTAATATTGCAACGGCTTCCATTGCAAATGTCGTTGTAAATAAAAAATATTTTACAACGAATTATTTCATTGCGACATTTGCTATGGATTGTTGTTGGAGAAAATGCATTGCAATCTTGCAACCACTTATCATTGCAAACAAAAAATAATTTTGCAACGAAATGGCCATCAACTTTATTGCAAAACATGAAAGTCAAATTTTCAAGAAATGCATTTTGCAACAAAATTTTACCACAAACAAAAGATTTTGGCAAAATTTTGCAGCAGCCAAAAAAATATCGCTATATAGGTACCTATAGCAACATCTATATTCCGTTGCAAAATGGCGTGGTAAATCTGTTTCTTAATGAATTTTTCATAAAATTCATTACAAAATTCGTTGATATGAGCATTTTTTTTAAGTAGAAACATACCATCAAAAACACCATGACAAAATTAAAAAAATAAAAATCCTTAAAAATTCTCTCTGAAAAGCCGTTTGTAAACACCAAAGTCATCATCCGTGTGCACGATACTTTTTGACGTATTTTTTAATATTTCCAACAACGGATATCTTCTGTCCATCGAAAATTGTTGGAATTATTTTTCGTTGGCACCTATTGCATGTGGCTGGTGTTTTCCATCAGAAGGCCCATCGGTATTTATATACTGTCATAGATTTATTCATTAATCCGTCGAAAAAGGCATTTCTTTTTCTTTTTCTTTTTCTTTTTTATTTTTTCTTTTTTTTTGTGTATAGTAAACTTCTATCTAACCAATTGAGCATATAATTTAACTCCAAAATGAAAGTGAAAACAAGAAATAATATTAATTACAAGTCAAAAATAACCCTGAAAAATGTTAGGTATGTATCTGACCTTGCCCACAACTTGTTGTCTTGTTCTGCCCTAGAAGAAGAAGGGCTTGAAGGGAAATGGGGTAAGGGGGTTATGAAAATATCTAAGGGTTCCTTAACCATTTTCAAAGCCGAGAAAAAGAGAAACTTGTATTTGTGCACTGTGAAATATGATTCTTTTTCTGAAAATGTTTCTTCGGAAAATAAGTCTGAATTATGGCACAAAAGATTAGGGCACATCAGTTTTAAAGGACTAGAAATATTGCATAAAAATGGTTTTTTGAATGAAAAGCCTACTGCTTTAAACTTTTGTGATGACTGCACTCTAGGAAAGCAACACAAAGTGCATTTTCCCTCTTCCACATACCCAACTCCCACTTCTTCAAATTGCATTCTAGACTATGTACATGCAGATGTCTGGGAACCTGCAAATATTGAAACTCATGGTGGAAACAAATATTTCAATGTTAGTGCTGTGATTATCTGATTGATCATCACCCTCATTTTAGATAGTTATATAATTGTAGGTCGGTCATTTGAAGGAGGTCAGCAAGTAAGAATCCCAATGACGAGTTGCAGTTGTTTCTAGAAGTAGAATGTGGACAGGTAATTGGATAATTTCAAATATAAGCAGTAAACAAGTTTTTAACACTTTTCATTACATCATTGGTTATATTAAATTTCTTTACTATGATTTAGGATTTGTGCACCAGCCCGCTCCCTAACAAAGAAAGTGATAACATTTTACTGTTCTTCAACCTTTATGAGCCTGAGGAAGGGGAGTTAAAGTGTTTTTCTTATTCTGGTTTTTTCCGTTCAAGTTTTATGTGGAGTATTTCTTCAGAAAGGATAAACAAGTGACTCCCCAAAAAGTTAAGATAAAATAATGGCATTGACCTCTAATCTATTTACATTTCATACCACATATGCTGAAAAAATTTTCATCAAGAGCTATGGCAAGCCCGCAGATCTTCTGGAGAAACTAAATGAACTTCCAGGCTATGCTCCTGATGAAGAGATAGAATTGGTCTTCGAGGTTTGTTTCTATATATAAGCGGAAGATATTGATTTGCTTGTTGTTTCCTTACACTTGGTAACAATCCTAATAGATTGATGTTAGAAGCAACATAAAATTAAACTCATATAGAACTTGTTTCGTTAGATGGAGCTATTTTAGCATCTGTCAAATGCCATAGGGATAAACAGAACTCATGTTACATGCAATTTCTTTATAATGGTAGTTAAAAATTGTTCGGCATATGGAATATAATGCTTTGCTTATGAAATAAAATGCACATATACATTTTAAATGGTGAAGATATATTGTATTTCTGCTTTTCAAGAGATAAAGTTTGAGCCAATGGTCATGTATGGGTACATTGACAAGAGACTTACATTTAGATCTAACCAGGTATATGAAAATCATAAACACAAACATCTTGTGAGGACAAATATTGTACTTTGATGACTTTTGTTTTCTTTGTATTGCAGCTAGAGGATGTGAACATTGTTTTTATCAAAAGTCCCTCCTTGCTCAAACTAGGGCAGCAACTTTGTTGCCCTGATGTTCCATCATTTCTAGAATACGAGCATAGCCTCCAAGTAATTTTCTTTAAATATTTGGTTCGTATTACTCAATAATTTTAATCTTTATGCATCTTATGTGGATTCGTTATCTTGTAATTACAAGATATAAGTTTCGGTAGTCACAGATTAAGTTTCATTCTTATGTTGATCGTGTTGTTGAATTCTGTGAATATCTTTTGCTAAAGTATCAAATGTGATGCAGTTTGGTGTAACTTGGAAGCATGGTTAAATTTATAGATGATTTTCAGTCTCATCGTGCATCATGTTTAATACTTTAGGAAAAGATATTCACACAATCCAACACAATTAAAATAAAAATGAAATTTGATATGTGAACTAGTGGAACATATATCATGTAACTATAGTATAATGAATCCACCTAAGATCCATATAAATAAACATTACTAAGTAATATGCGCCTTATATTTAAAGAAAAGTACTTGGAGGCTATGCTGGTATTCTAGAAACGATGGAACATCAGGGCAATGAAGTTGCTGCCTAGTTTGAGCAGGGATGGACTTCTGATAGCAAACAATGTTCCCATCCTATAGTGGTAATAGAAAGAAAAGGAAACTCATCGAAATACAACTTTGTCCTCACAAGATACTTGAGCTTGTGATTTTCATATACCTGATTAAATCTAAACGTAACTCTTGATGAAAGTTCTACCAACATATCTGGTATGATATCCTAATAGATTAAAGGTCAATGCCATTTTTTATCTTTATGCTGAATCACTTGTGTCAATCCTTTTTGAAAATATTTACACCATATAAAACCTCATGGGAAAGAAAGGTAACAAGAAAAATAGGAAAAATTGCCACTTTGGTCCTACATGTCAAGGCCTTATTTATTAATCTCATTTTTTATGATTTTCTTACATTACATCTGTTAAGTTGAAAATTTTCTCATGCTTACTCACATACATTTTTTGTCAAAATAATTAATGGGGCAATTAGCAGTCTCATGTTCATTATCGTACATTTTTCGTGTATTAATTCCTTGATTAGTGTGCATTACATACTGACAAGATATTAATGAAAATGTAAGATAGTGTCAACCAGTTCAAGATAAGTATGGAAATGAAAGGAAAACTTACTTCTTTTTCACCTTCTTAAAGCTCGTTCGAGGCCATTTTTTTTAGGGACGTTGCAATGAGAGATCTACACTTATTCTATTGCTAAAATGTACAAAAATTGCATTTTACATCTCACAAGTTAGCCATTTTGCAATTTCATTCCCATTATTTTTTAACTCGCTATATTGCATTCCACAATTCCAAAGATTTTGAAATTTGAGGCCCAAGCGTTAGTTTCGTTAAATTTCAGATGGAAACAACACGTGCATTGCATGAGCTCAGTTAAGTCTTGAGGGAATTAAGGTCGTTTCATAAAACATTTAACAAGGTTAAGCCTTCAAACTAAATTTGAATTTTTTTTGAAGGTCGGGGAAGCAATGTGGTGAATTAAAAAACGATGTAACCAAAAATAAAAAAAGGCTACCTTGTAGGACATAAAATGCAATTTTTCCTAAAAAGTATGACTTTAGCAGAAGTCCTTCAGGATAGGTTAGAATAGTGAAACACAAAGAACAAAATATTAGTTAATAGCCTAACAAAACATAGAGTATGAAATGAAGCTAGTGAAGTTTATCCTTCTTAAACAATACAAACTAAAAAACATTTACAAAAACAGATATGAAACTTTGTATGCACTAAATTCCATAATTAATTTAATATCACTTGTCGGATAGAGTTGGGCCTTATAAAAGCATAATAGTGTCCTCCATGCACACCAGCACTGTGGACCAAATCATTGCAAACAATGAAAATGCACAATATAAGGTCTAGAGAAACAAAGATAACCCAGATAAATTGAAGTTTGAAAAAGAAAGGCATTTGTATCCCTTTAGCAAATTAATTTTTCATTCAATACCAAGTTGTAAAAGGTGAAATTTACTGATGAAACAATCTGAATCAAAAAATAAATTTACCACAATTGAAACGCGCAAGAGTAGTCTAGATAAAGAATGCAGAGAGGATCTACCATTGAGAAGCACCTCATGTTGAACTAAGAACTAAAAATGAACTTCTACTTGCCAAACAAATTAAAAGGGATGGTGAAAACATTGTGCACTCATCATTAACAACCTAAATATAGAAGTATCTTCCATTATCTATATCTAGATCAAGTAGAAGTGGAAACTCGTAGCGGTCATT
>NW_011628124.1:45754-61528 GCF_000512975.1 Sesamum indicum | reverse complement strand
AAAATGTAGTAAGTTTAAGCTCATTATTGAAAAGGGAAAACAAACCTGATGACTAATTTCCTTTCAAATATCTAATCAAATGAATGGCTGCTTGCCAATGCCCTTCACATGGCTCCTGGACAAACTGGCTTAGCTGTTGTGTGGCAAAACATATGTCTGGCCGTGTGAATCCCAAATACAGTTGTCTCCCTATAAGTCTTCTGTATCTGCTAGCATCCTTCAAAGGTTTCTCTGGTTCTTGGGAGAATTTTAAACCTGGAGGCAATGGTGTCATCACTGACTTACCTTCATGTAATCCAATGTCCCTTATCATGTCTTGTGTATATTTCCTTTGTGATACGATCAGGCCTCTTTGTGATCTGGAAAATTCAAGGCCAAGGAAATACTGTGCCTCACCAAGGTCCTTGATAGTGAAGAGATTATCCAGGTACTTCTTCACCTCCTCTATCAATCCCTTTGTTGCTGCAGCATTGAGGATGTCATCTACATAGATAAGCAAAGCAATAAAATCATTGTCAGTGCCCTTTGTTAACAAACAATAATCATATTTCGATTGTTTGAACCCCAACCCCTTTATTCTTTCAATGAATTCACTGTTCCACTGTCTTGAGGCTTGTTTAAAGCCATAAAAGGATTTTTTGAGCTTGTAAACCATTTTGCTACCCCATAACCTTCTGGATGTGTCATATATATAGTTTCATCCAAATTTCCATGGAGGAAGGCATTGTTTACATCCAAGTGATGTAAATGCCATCCCTTAGCAACAACAGCACTAAGGAGTGTCCTTACAGTGACTGTCTTTGCAACTGGAGCAAAACAGTCACTATAATCTTCTCCTTCAACCTGATTGAATCCCTTAGCCACTAGCCTTGCTTTGTGCCTCTCCACACTACCACCTGGTCTCAGTTTTGTTTTAAAAACCCATTTACACCCTATTGGTTTCTTTCCCTCTAGCAAGCTACAAAGTTCCCATGTATTGTTCTTTTCCAATGCATCGATCTCTTGTTTCATGGCATTCCTCCATTCCAGGTGCTTTTGAGCTTCTGAGAACCATTTTGTTTCCTGCAAGGGACAAACTTTCTCTACAAAACAACCTTGAACTTGATTAGCATAGTTATCAGACATGTAACTAGAGTTACAATAAAATAGAAAATCATTCATCCACATAGGTTTGTGAGTAGTTCTAGTAGACCTTCTAAGGTGGATGACATCTTCTTGGCGGGTGACTTTCTGTTCTAGCTTCTGAGTATTCTCATCATGTTCTTCATATTCAATAGTGGGTAAGGGGCATGAGTTATCCTTAGATTTTATGTTACTATAAGGAAGGTTGTTTTCATGGAATATTACATCTCTAGTTATATGCATCATGTTAGTGTCAAGGTCTAGAACTTTGTACCCTTTCTTCCCTTGAGCATAACCCAAAAAGACACATCTCTTGGCTCTTGGTTCAAATTTTCCTTTGTGGGGCAGGACATTTGTAACAAAACACAAACAACCAAAAATTTTAAGGTGTGTGTAATTAGGTGCTTTAGGATGAAGGATTTCATAAGGGCTTTTCCGTTTTAAAATAGGTGTGGGCATTCTATTTATCAAGGAAGTAACAGTCAATAAGGAATCAACCCAAAATTTCTGAGGTAACTTGGCATAAAACATGATAGACCTAGCAACATGCAGCAGGTGTTAGTGTTTCGTTTCCATTATGCCATTTTGTTGTGGGTTGTACACACAGGTCCTTTGATGAAGGATCCCTCTATTTTGAAACAAATTTTGGCATTGTTTATCGGTAAATTCAGTACTATTGTGACTTCTGATCTTTTTAACCTTAAGATAGAATTGAGTTTCAACCATGTTTAAGAAGCATTCCAGTTTTGTTGTACTTGAGGCTTATGAACCATCATGTAAATCCATATGGCCCTACTACAATCATCAACAATAGTAAGCATATATGTGCAATGTGTGGCAGGATACTGATTATGGGCCCCAAACATCAATGTGTATGAGATCAAAAACAGTGTCAGAGTGATTTTCATTAAGCTGGAAATGGAGTCTGTTTTGCTTAGCAAGTGGACATACTTCACAGCATGTGAGTGGTTCATTCCTATCTATTTTAAAGGGCAAATGAAACATAACATCTTTACTAGGGTGTCCTAGTCTATTGTGCCATAGATCAGCATGCTTATTATCCCTTTTCAGGCATTTCAAGTCTTCAATCAAAGGAGGGTACCTGCGAAAGTTACAGAGTTATTTGCATACATGCAGTTGGAGAAATTCTGAAAAAAATCTAAATTATGCAGAGCTTTCCTCACTTCAGCTTTGATTAATTCTGAAAGGCTATTTTCACTCTAAGAAGAGCCTTGTGTGTTTCCTTCTCCATTCTCCAGGAGTGCATTGAATGTTTTGTTGATCACAAGTTTATTTGCACCCTTTCTTTGTTTCAACGATTCTTCATACAACTCCAGATAGATGTTCTGTTCAAAGGATTGTTCCCTTATGTGGCCAGACTTCTTGCAGTACGTGCAATACATCTACTTCATTTTAGCAGCACTCCTTTTCTTGATGGGATTCCTGAAACCACTCTGTTTTCTTGTGTCTATAGTTTGCACTGCCATGACCTCTTCTTTGTCAAGTTCAAGATTCCTGGCATTTACTTCCCTTTGTTTTTCTACTTGTAATATCATAGAATACGCCTTCTCTATTGAAGGCAATGGATCCATTACCAGAATTTGATTGCGAATGTGATCATACGCATCGTTTAAGCCCATCAGAAATTGGATGAGCTGAGCGAAATTAGTCTTCTCTGCAAATTTGGTTCCAGCTCCACAAGATCATATTGGTAGTGGGTCCAAAGTGGCTTGTTCATCCCATAGTTTGTTGAGTTTGATTTAATATGCAGCAAGATTTTTGTTTCCTTGAGATACTTAACTATCCTCTCTTTGTAATTGGTATAAAAGCGGTCCGTTACTTTCACCGAATCTTGCTTCTAAATCGAGCCAATGGTTTCTTGCAAAAGTGGTGTATAAGAACGCTTCAGCAATGTCCTTCGAAATGGAGTTAAGAATCCAGGTAATGACCATACAGTCTGTTTTCCTCCATTGTTTGATTTCAGTTTTGTCCTACTCTGGTTTGAGACATGTTCCATCTATGAATCCTTCTTTTCCTCTAGCACCAAGGGCAAATCTGATTGATCTGACCCAGGTGAAATAGTTGCTTCCATCTAAAGGGGCTGTCACCAAGCTAATGGTGGTATGATCGTTGTTCTGCAGTTTCATGTTTTCTGATAATTGTTTCGCATCATCTTGCTTTCTTGTTTCTGTTGGCTTCTTGTCAGCCATGTTTCTTCTTTCCTCCACCTTTTTTTTTGAACTAACAGTAATTATGGATCATTTCCTGCTCTTCATACCATGCTAGAATTCAAGAACTAGAGGAAGCCATTAAAGAAACGAATTGGGTGAGTATCAAAACAGGAACCAAGAACTCTCTTTATTTTATTGAATATCTGAAAATTAAAGTTGCCGAACACAGGGTCGGCAAACCCTCTTATATAGAAAGGAAATAAACTAACTTCTCAACTAACCAAGAAGAAGGAGTCAAACGGATACAAGAAAATGTAAATGGAAAATTGCGACTTTATAAGTGTTGGGCGTTTTTCACTACAGAAGCTCCTTCTTCAATTTTGCTCTGTTTCTTCTACCAGACATCAGCTGGCAGACCTCCATTAATCTAACCCAAATCTCTCGAACTTCAGCAATCACCATATTTGGGTATCCTGAAAGTGCTACCCCCTCTGACATGCAGGATAAAAATTTCAATTAGCCCATTGGATTTCAATTATTAATCTTGGGAGGACATACCCATGCAATAAATTTGGCTATCAATAGAAGGCTAATTCTTATTGTATTTGCTTCTATTAAGTGAAAGCTTCTATCTAACGTTTATTCGCATACTAATAAACATTGTAGAATTAGAACAAAGCTATTACCTAACTAGTCATCCTAAGCAGATCATGCACATTGAAAGAGGTAATACTTAGCTATTTGTGCATTTTTTTCTCTAATCTTCGGGCCGTACTCATTAGTATTGTATGATGATAAAAAAAAATGCAATCATGCATCTGATAAGTTGGAAGTCAATAGAGAATACACCTTTCTTAGCCTCCTAAAGAGAGAAAAACATCAATCCAAGATGGTCCTTTGACAAAACCAAAATAATGTGTGACGAAATAAAAGTCTAAAGAAAAACAAGCAAGTCATCCTCACAAAAATACCAAGTAATGACACTCCAACGTATCGGCTATAGATGGAAAAGGCGAAAATAATCTAATATATTTGAGTAAATTAAGTTATCCTACTCAGTTGAACACCATACTATCCAGCATGATATTTGTTATATCACCATTTAGATGTTCAAGTACAACATATTTATTAAGTTGAAGATCTGCTTCATAGAGGACACAAAAAGGTTATAAAGTGAAATCAAAGAGCCTAAGGGTTAAACAGTTCAACTACAACTACCATAGAATGACTTTGTATATTAGACCTGTATCAACATTCCATTCATTTTAGTTTTTGTGTTGTCCTTCATAAGTGTTGTATAACACCTTTACAAAGTGTTTTTAAAACAGTGCTAGTAGTATTCTTTTTCTAGTAGACCTTCATTTTTTCTTCAAGCAACTCAGACAGGAATTTGTTGAGTTCCTATACATCATGTTGCAGGAAAGAATCACGGGTATCCCCTCCAAAGCATCTTTTCAAATTTTCATTGTTCTGAAACTTGAAACAAGCTTTGTAGAGCCATAGGCGTACTTATGGATGGCTCATCATTAACAACCTGGATATAGAATTTAGGAAACTTCCATACGTGCAAACAACTCATAAAATCAGAGGAATTTATTACAAAAATAAATTTGTACAAAATTCACTAATTTTCATATGACACCTCGTCGTTCTTCGCAAATTATTATTGGCTCCCCTAGGTTTTGTGTTGTTTATCAAACTAGTAATTTTATTAGTTTCAAATGTGGAAACAAAAATTCTTGAATTTTGATGAATGATAATTCCTGTTATATGTTTAATTGAGGCACAATGTGTATTAATTATTGTTTTATAGATATCGTTATTTTATTTTTATGTATTTTATATCAAATACATAGGGTCCTTTTCTTTTTATGAAAAATTGAGATTTCACATAATTTTAAAGATTATGTATTCATTTGGCAAGGTCTTGTCTTAGTGGGGATATTTGCTTCTAAAAATTCACATTCGTAAAGAAGGTTCACAATATATTTTTTTCTATGCCAAATATGCATTGGGATGTTCATCACATATTTCAAGTTCAAATTTATTATGAGCCATTTTAATTTTTCCGTGTAATTTAGGATCTCATGTAGTTCATTTATTCATAATGAATTAATTTCTTCCTTTATAAAGCATATTTGGTTAGTCTTAGATACTATTAAATTCCTTATTTCATTAATAATTTTGTCTATTGGTTGGGTGATGAATTCAAATTTTATTATTTCATCTTCAAAGGTTCGTATTATACCTTCCTCAGTAATATTTCTTATTGGAAAGATTTTCTTAATGAAGGTGTTCCAAGAATAATTTCGTTAGTTAAATGTTTTATTAATAGGAAGCTTGTTGGAATACAATTTTTATTATTACATATGTAAGCTTTTGAAAATTTAAAGTTTACATTAAATTTTTATCATTAGTAGAGGATAAAGAGTGGGTAATCTTTTCAAAATATCTAGTTGGTAGAAGGCCTTCTTTAATACAATTAATATCTGTTCGACTGTCTATAAGAGCAGTAAATATTTTTCTAAAATTGTTCTAGATTGATTTTGACATTCCATTTTTGACTAGTGACTATTTACAAAGGGATAGGTAATCATCCTCATATTTTTCTTTACCTAATTCAGTATTCATGTAGAACATTTCAACTATAGTAGTAAGAGACTATATATATTATTTAATATTTTTTATTTCTTCTCTTAATTTTTCTACTTCTATCTTTAGATCTTCTAAAGTAGAGGGATTATTTTTGGTAGTATGTTTAGAATCAACCTCATATTTTTCTTTACCTAATTCAGTATTCATGTAGAACATTTCAACTATAGTAGTAAGAGACTATATATATTATTTCACTAATTTACCATTATTGTCATTTTACTAATTTAGACAATTTTATGATTAGTTTGGGATGGAAATGAAACCATCCAATAGACCAAAATTCCTAAGAATAGAACTTCAGAAAATAAAGAAAAGAGGTATAAAAAGAAAAAATTATGAAAAGAAATCAATAAAGATAAAGACTTAGCTCAAAAACTGCTGAAAAGCAACAAATAGTACCCCCAAAGAAAATAAGAAGATGCTATATTTGTGGAGAAACACACCATCTTGGGAATAGATGCAGAAACAAAAAGCTAGGAGAATAATATTTTTTCCCTCAACAGCTTTTCAAAATCAATTCAAATAAAATAGAAATAAATTTTAGAGCATTTCTAAATTAATTGAAAATGATACTCTAATAGTTACAATAATACACAATGGTATTTGTGACTTGTGTATGCATGTTTATAAGTCGAATGAGGCGGTAGGTGATGGCCCACCCAGCAATTCTCATCCTTTTTTAATTTATTTTTATTTTATTCAAAAAATTTCATTATATCCTACTTAATTCTTTGTTATAAAAAATTGACCCTAATATATTTCAATTTCAACCTATAATTTAGTTGTAATTAAATTTAAATTTTCTTCATAATTACAAATTAGTTTCTCAATTATGTATAAAATATTATGGACATCACATTGTCGAGGTTGAGCGCCATCGACAGAGGGATGTAACGAGAAGGCTCAGGAGGACAGATCTCTGAAGAAGTAGGACTCTCTTCCAATTGAAAATTCTTGACTAGGATACACTCCCGTAGATTTCTCCAACCAACAAGATAAGGATGCCAAGGATGCTTATCCATTGGCAACTGCGTCCTCGACCTCTCAGAGACCAGACTCCCTCGCCAACTGGGCACTTTGGCTATAAAATTAGGTTCAACCCACTCATGCAAGAGATGGCTTTCCAAGTATTCACAAGTGATTTTTATCATACAAATTCATTCTTATTCACGACTTCTCATTATAATTCATAATTTCTTGCTCATATTATCTCTTTTCAGTTCTTTTTTTGCAAATTCCAATCCTTAAGCTTGCAGAAAATTGGACCGACTAAGAAGCTCAAGTGTATCGAAGATTTGACTCGTACATTTTTTTTGGCACGTATCAATATCTTTTTCAATTTTACAATTATTTTTTGAAAAGTAAAATTTAAAAATATATATTTATCAAAATTGTTGCATGCGAAAATTGCCCGTTTGGGTATATATATGTTCAATTTGAGATATTTGGCTTTGATTTTTCACAAGTGTTAAGATGGGGGCCTGCAAAAAAATGCATTAACATTCTGATACCCAAGTCAGTAAGTACTTATAGAAAATTGAAATTGAAGAAGATAAGTGTAAGGTAGAGCGATAATCAAGCATAAGAATAATTAGAATATGAATGCTCGATGTACATAAATATAACTGAAATAGTTGATTTATAGAAACACTTGCGCTAATCAAACAAGATTTAGATGTCACACAAGACTGTTTTGTTCACCTTTATTTTAGATTGAAAAGTTTAGAATTCTTATTCTGTTTTCAAATATTTTAAAGTGTTACATTTTTCTCATTTATTTCATTTGGTTTTGAACATTTTGGAAAATGATAGTTATCCATTATCAACATGTTATGCTCCCATCTGTTAAGAGATAGATCTCTTACTGGGTGATTAGTCACTTATTCCACTTACCATATCTTGCAAATGAGGTGTATGAGGCTTGTAAGGAGGAGCTATACTACGGTTGGTAGCTAATCAAGGGATGCAAGTGTCATCTATTAATATTTTCTGTAGAAAATTTTATTTATTAAAATTACTTCTACATATGTTTAGTTGTTAGGACTTGGTGTTGGATTTTAGATTTTAAGATTTGTGTTTTTCCGCTGCAAATATGTATTGAGATTTTATTGCTTAGGTGTTATTACTGTTGAGTTTGGATCTATTGTTCATAGTGGGCACTTCATGGTACTAAGGCTATGGGCTTGTGGCATGGCCATGTCATGACATATGATCCGAGGCGTGACAATGCGACTTCTGATTAACATGGTATCTTGTTTGGAAAATTTTCACATTTATTATGATGGATATTATTATAATTCCATTCTCTAGTTGGTGACAATTATTTTTTTTTCTTTTGTGTGTGATGGTGGTGTGGGGGCGGGGGAAGGGGGGAGGCTGAGAAGGAATTTAAGAAAAGGAGAGAGAAAAATGTATAACACATTATTGCCTTCAAATATGTCAATAAAATGTTTGAACAGATGCATGCCTACCAAGAAAATAAGAAAATGGAAATAACCATTAACTAGAATGTGAACGAAGCTTCATGTACGTAGCATCTTCTTTAAAATATCTTCACATTTGTTACTAAGGATTATGCTGTAATTTCATTATCTAGTGGGTGTTAATTTCTTTCTTTCTTTCTTCTTCGTAGTTGGTATGTAGGTTTCTGTTGAATTGCTGTTTTCAATGAAAAAGGGTGGGATGGGCACAAAGAATCATTTTATTAAATGTTACTCGGTGTATGAGAATCTTTTCATTGTTCCTATCCAATGTGCCTACTAGAATTCGGTGATAATGTTTAAAAACATTGGCAGATGTATTAAGTATTCTTGATTGCCGATATAAATTCATAATAAGATTGCGTTTGATAATTCTAATTAATGAATTTCCATTTTTAATTTTGTATGCAAATATGGAAATGGAAAATTGAAAGAAGAATGGCAATAATAAAATAAAATAAAATATAATCATTTTGAACTGACTATACTTTTTCCTTCTTTTAGATTATTAAAACACACAATTTTGTTCCACAAAAAGAAAAAGAACATCTTCAAATACCTATAATTGGTTGTTATTATTATTCATATCTATCTTCTCGATAATGATAAGATTTTTACTTGAAATATTCTAATTTACTTTGATTATTTTTGTGAATCATGTTCATAAATCAAAAGAAACATTCATCGTTCGTAACTAAGACCGCAACAATATTAAGAGAGCTAGGTTGATGCAACAGTAGAGTTGGAGAATATATTGCCTTAGATACGTCTTTCTCCACCTACTTTTTTACGCATATTTTTAAAGCTATAGTTAGGACTTTATGAGTTGGGTGGCATTGACGAATTCTGCTAAAGTCGAGACTGTGGCATTCTCACAATCTCACAAATGTAAAATTCTAATTATATTTAGAAAGAAGTATTTTATAAAATAATTAATTTTATTTAAAAAAACAAGTATTTAATGAAATCATTTTGCTACTTGAGAAAAAGAGCCTTTGTAATTGATATAAACAAATAAAAATAAAATCACTATATCAATAAAACAATAAACAATTATTTAACGCACGTCAATTATACATACAAAAGATATTTTCACCCATAAAAATTCAAGAATTTTCTTTTTTTCTCATTTTTATAATAAAATGGCTAATTTTATAAACAATACAAAACCTAGGGGAGGCAATAATAATTTGATTAGAACGATGGGCTGCCATGTGAAAGTTTGGTGAATTTGTACAATATTTTTATTGTAATAAATTCCTCCTAATTTGAGTCAAGATTTTGTCGTTTGATACCTCATTTTCGTTTCACAAGAAATTTTCAAAAAACCTTGAAAATCCAAGTTCGCCAAACTCCCCAGCGTAAGCACCATCATTCTCCATCCAAACCCTCTCTCTATTTTTCCTGCGCACAGGCAACAATCTCCACTAAATTCACTTCATTTTAATTAAATTCAATACAGAACTACACCTGCATTCTTCTTAGTGCCTCTGACGCCTTCTACACCAATCAACAACGAGGTGCATATAGACCTCCTTCTCCATTAGAAAACAAGTTGTGATTTCTTTATTCGATTGGAATCACGACAGACATGGTCGTCACATGTTTTTTTTGTATGTCGCTAATCTTACCCACGCATGTTTTTTTATCATAGGTTTTGTCTGGGTGCATGAATTTTTTGTATAAATTTAAAAACTAAAAATTTTCTTGTTGATTTTTAATTTGGGAAACGTCTTCTTTAAAATTCAAGAGTTCATCCAATTTTAAGGAATAAGAATTTTCCAGTAGTCAGTCTGTTGGTCTACATGATAAGTTACATTGTTAATTATTCAGTGCCATGCATATTTCATCTCTGTAAAATGTTCCAAAAAAAAAAAAGAATGACTGTCAATAAACCTTATATCATAGATATTCTTGAAGAGTTGGAATGTAGCCGATGATATTGTTTTGAATATCTTCATTATATGTTCTTCTGCAGTATTTAATTAAACAATAAATAGGAGCAAATGCTATTTTACTTAATCATGTAGTATTTAATGAAACAATAAGTGAAAAAATGTGGTTTTTATGTTAAAATCTTACATGTAATTCAGTATTTAATGAAACACTAAGTGGGAGCAAATACTTTAAAATTATACAAAATGATAACTTTGTTTTGGGGGATGTAAATTATATGAAGGTTTAAACGGAAATACTAACAAAATTATGAGTGTGTTTTTATTTTTTGGACATTATTTGAAGAACTTATAAGATATTTTAAAAACAAGATAGGTGAAGTTAACCTTTTCTTAAAGAGAATATAAGATCCAAAACATTTACTTAGGAACTCATAAGCTCTTCAAAAAAATAAATAAATAAATAAATTACTAAATGGTTCTCAAGAGCACATAGGGTTCTAAACATCTTATAAAATGTTTCGATGATGTGCTTATAAGCTTAGCCAAATACCCTGTTATTCTTTTTCTATATATTTCGAATTAGTAAAAAATTTTATTCGTGTAGGAGAGGTTGAAGAAGGAGCAAAAAAAGAAAGAATTAAACAAGAAAAAGAAAAGTAGAAGCTGATATGTACATGATTGTAATGATAAATTATATTGACAGTTCTTCTACATAGAGAGGACATAGAGAGGACACCTAACACCATGGCTTTATTGATAGTTGAGGATATCAGGCAACGGATCTATAGCATTACTTTACCCAGATCAATCAGTACACGAGCTCTATTTAGACTATGGCGTATCCCTAAGCCTGTCGAGGGAGAAACCAACTGGTGATCACATTGTTGTACTGTACTACTATTTTTCTTAATGAAACATACATTTACCAAAAGAATAATAACTACAAGTTAGTGTAGAAAGGAAAAATAACTTGCTTTAATAAAACCGTGCAAAACAGCAAAATTTTGAACGTTCTTAGAATTCGATGAAACATGACCCAAACGTTGGTCTACACCCATGCGTTTGTGTTGAAAATTTGCAAAGCGTAATAATAACTACAAGTTAGTGTAAATAGGAATCGAATCTGCATTAATAAAGCCGTGCATAAAAGCTAAATTTTGAACATTCTCAGAATTCCACAAAACTTGACCCAAATGTAGGTATAAACTCATGCATTTGTGTGGTAAATTTGCAAAAGAGTAATAATAACTACAAGTTAGTGTAAAAGGGAAACGAACTTGCTTTAATAAAACCGAACAAAACAGCTAAATTTTGAACGTTCTCAGAATTTCACGAAAGTTGACCCAAACGTAGGTCTAGACCCATGCATTTGTGTGGTAAATTTGCTAAGTATAATAATAACTACAAGTGTGTGCAAAAATGGAAATGAACTTGTTTTAATAAACCGTGCGGAACAGCTAAATATTAAACGTTCATAGAATTCCACAAAAGTTGACCCAAACGTTGGTCTAGAACCTTGTATTTGTGTGGTAAATTTGCTAAGCGTAACAATAACTACAAGTTAGTTTAAACGGGAAACGAACTTGCTTTAATAAAACCGTGCAAAACAGTTTAATTTTGAACATTCTCATAATTACACGAAACTTGACCCAAACGTAGGTCTAAACTCATGCATTTGTGTGGTAAATTTTCAAAGAGTAATTATAACTACAAGTTAGTGTAAAAGGAAAAAGAACTTGCTTTAATAAAATCAAGCAAAACAGCTAAATTTTGAACGTTCTCAGAATTACATGAAACTTGACCCAAATGTAGGTCTAGACCCATGCATTTGTGTGGTAAATTTTCTAAGCGTAATAATAACAACAAGTTAGTGTAATTAATTAGACAGAGGATTTTGAGTATTAATATGTCTAATTCCATTAGTACAGTTGCTCTTTATAGACTCTAGCGTATCCCTTGGCTTGTCGAGGGACAAACAAATTGACTGTTGGACTGTACCATTATTTCATAATGCAAATTACATTTCCCAAAAAAAAAAAAACTTGGCCTAAACGTAGGTCTAGACCCATGCATTTGTGTGGTAAATTTGCTAAGCGTAATAATAACTACAAGTTAGTGTAAAAATAGAAACGAACTTGTTTTAATAAACCGTGCAAAACAGCTAAATATTGAACGTTCATAGAATTCCACAAAATTTGACCCAAACGTTGGTCTAGAACCATGTATTTGTGTGGTAAATTTGCTAAGCATAACAATAACTACAAGTTAGTGTAAACGGAAAACGAACTTGCTTTAATAAAACCGTGCAAAACTGTTTAATTTTGAACGTTCTCAGAATTCCATGAAACTTGACCTAAACGTAGGTCTAAACTCATGCATTTGTGTGGTAAATTTGCAAAGAGTAATTATAACTACAAGTTAGTGTAAACGGAAAACGAACTTGCTTTAATAAAACCGTGCAAAACTGTTTAATTTTGAACGTTCTCAGAATTCCATGAAACTTGACCTAAACGTAGGTCTAAACTCATGCATTTGTGTGGTAAATTTGCAAAGAGTAATTATAACTACAAGTTAGTGTAAAAGGAAAAAGAACTTGCTTTAATAAAACCGTGCAAAACAGCTAAATTTTGAACGTTCTTAGAATTCGACGAAATTTGTAGCACGCTTTTCTACACCCATGCATTTGTGTTGTAAAGTTACAAAGCGTAATAATAAATACAAGTTAGTGTATAAGGGAAACAAACTTGCTTTAATAAAACCATGTAAAACAACTAAATTTTGAATGTTCTCAGAATTCCACGAAACTTGAACCAAACGTAGGTCTAGTCCCATGCATTTGTGTGGTAAATTTGCTAAGCATAATAATAACTACAAGTTAGTGTAAAAGGGAAACGAACATGCTTTAATAAAACCATGCAAAACAACTTATTTTTTAACGTTCTCAGAATTTCACGAAACATGGCCTAAACGTAGGTCTAAACTCATACATTTGTGTGGTAAATTTGCTAAGCGTAATAATAACTACAAGTTAGTGTAAAAGGGAAACGAACTTGTTTTAATAAAATCGAGCAAAACAGCTAAAGCTTGAACGCTCTCAAAATTCCACGAAAGTTGACCCAAACGTAGGTCTAGACCCATGCATTTGTGTGGTAACTAAGCCTATCAATAACAACAAGTTAGTGTAAAAGCAAAAAGAACTTGCTTTAATAAAACCGTGCGAAACAGCTAAACTTTGAACGTTCTTAGCATTCGATTAAACTTGACCCAAACGTTGGTCTACACCAATGCATTTGTCTTGTAAATTTGCAAAGCGTAATAATAAACACAAGTTAGTGTATAAGGGAAACGAACTTACTTTAATAAAACCATGCAAAACAGCTAAATTTTGAATGTTATCAGAATTCCACGAAACTTGAACAAAACGTACGTCTAGTGCCATGCATTTGTGTGGTAAATTTGATAAGCGTAACAATAACTACAAGTTAGTGTAAAAAGGAAAAATAACTTGCTTTAATAAAACCGTGCAAAACAGCTAAATTTTGAACGTTCTTAGAATTCGACGAAACATGACCCAAACGTTGGTCTACACCCATGCGTTTGTGTTGTAAATTTGCAAAGCGTTATAATAACTAAAAGTTAGTGTAAACGGGAATCGAATCTGCTTTAATAAAGCCGTACAAAAAAGCTAAATTTTGAACGTTGTCAGAATTCTACGAAACTTGACCCAAATGTAGGTCTAAACTCATGCATTTGTGTGGTAAATTTGCAAAGAGTAATAATAACAATGTAGGTCTAAACTCATGCATTTGTGTGGTAAATTTGCAAAGAGTAATAATAACTACAAGTTAGTGTAAAAGAAAAACAAACTTGCTTTAATAAACCGAGCAAAACAACTAAATTTTGAACGTTCTCAGAATTCCACGAAACTTGACCCAAACGTTGGTCTAAACCCATGCATTTGTGTGGCAAATTCGCTAAGCGTAATAATAATTACAAGTTAGTGCAAAAATGGAAACGAACTTGTTTTAATAAACCGTACAAAACAGCTAAATATTGGTTCCACGATCTTGGCTCTGATCCCAAAGGTACATACTCCTATGTCGGTTAATGATTTTAGACCAATTTCATGCTGCAGAATTTTATACAAGATCATTGCGAAACTACTTGTCCAAAAAATTAGTGTGTTGCTGGACAAGATAGTTAGCCCCTGTCAGACAACTTTTATTCCAGGAAGAAGCATTGGGGACAACATTATGTTAGCCCCAGAATTATTCTCGAGATATAAGCAGATGCGCCTACCCCCGAGATGCACACTTAAACTGGATATCAGGAAGGCCTAGATACGGTGGAGTGGGACTTACTGTTAGTAGTTTTGTAGTTGTTCGGGTTTCCACCTACGTTTACAAGGTGGATTGAGGAGTGTGTTTCCACGACATCATTCTCGATTGGGCTCAATGGAAAACCTCATGGGTTCTTTTCTGGAGCGAGAGGACTACGACAGGGTGACCCACTTTCTCCTTATCTGTTTGTTCTTGTTATGGAAGCTTTACATCTGGGATTCTTGCAACGAATTGAACAGGACATCCAATCCACTTATCATTGGAAGTGCGAGAGTTTTAAGGTTTTTCAGATGGGATTTGCAGACGACCTCCTTTTATTCTGCAGAGCTGACTTAGACTCCATCAGAGTCTTCAAGGACGGATTGGACTGGTTTGCGGAGTTGTCGGGCCCTTGGCTGAATGTTCAAAAAAGTCACTTAATCATTTCACATTCGGCTCAAAATTTGAAAGACCAGATGTTGGAGATTTTGGGCTTTTAGGAGAGCTACCTTCCAATAAGGTATCTGGGTCTTCCCTTAATCTCGTCTAGATTGTCCATCTCTGATTGCCAACCGCTTATCTCAAACATTGATGCACGTATTAATGGATGGGAAGGGATTTCATTATCATATGCTGGGCGGGTACAAATCATCAAATCTGTGCTTTCAGCATTGAGTTTATATTGGGCTTCTGCATTCATATTGCCGAAGAAAGTCATCAATGAAATCGAGAAGAGGTTGAGGATTTTCCTATGGAAGGGTACGACGTCTAGTGGTTACGCCAAAGTAGCCTGGAAAGATGTGTGTCGACCGATGGATGAGGGGGGACTTGGGTTCAAGGACATCTCCACCTTGAATCGCGCATTAATGAGCAAGAAATTATGTGATGTTATCCAGTGTGACAGGACATCCATATGGGTTCAGTGGCTCTACCAAGACCGATTACGTGAGAGATCGATTTGGACTATCCGTGAACATGAAGGTTCTTTGGGATGGCGGAAAATACTCAGGCTTCGTCCTTTCCTTCGCGCTATCGTGGATTACCAGATTGGAAATGGAGACAGATTCTTTGTTTGGCAGGACCCGTGGCATCACTTGGATCCACTTATCGAGCGATTCCCTCAAGGTCC
>NW_011628124.1:24230-45640 GCF_000512975.1 Sesamum indicum | reverse complement strand
CGATTATTCGCTCACCCTGAGCCGAAAGTAGGATGGTCTTCACTACTTTTGGGCTCCTTGAAGATTCCTCGTCATTCGTTCATCTTATGGCTCGCAATCCTTGGCAAACTACCTACCACGGACAAATCATGGCTATCTCACCTGGGGGTGTGCATATTGTGCGATGAGGGAGCTACGGAATCTCATCCACATTTATTCTTCAGATGCAAATTTAGTCGTTAGTGTCTTTATGACATTCGCAAAAATATTCGCTTTCACTGGCCCAATAGAGATTGGGCAACAGATATCGAATGGGCGACACGGAAATGGAGAGGTAAGCACATTATTAATAGCACTTACCGTACACTACTTGCATCGTGTGTCTACCACATATGGAGGGAGAGGAACTTGAGGAGATTTGAACATACTAAGCGGACACTGGCCACTTTGAGTATCCTAATCATCGATGACGTCAGGCAGAGGATTCTTAGCGTTGATTTAGCATCATCAGTCAGTACACGAGCTTTGTATAGATTATGGCGTATCCCTTGGGTAGAAGGAGAAACCATTTGATGATCCCATGTTGTACTGTACCATTACTCTTTATTAATGAAATTTACATTTACCCAAAAAAAATAAATTTTGAATGTTCTAAGAATTCCACGAAACTTGAACCAAACGTAGGTCTAGTCCCATGCATTTGTGTGGTAAATTCGCTAAGCGCAATAATAACTAGAATTTAGTGTAAAAGGGAAACGAACTTGCTTTAAAAAAACTGTGCAAAAAGCTTTCGTCGTCCAGAATTCCATGGCGAGATGGCGAAGTTTAAAAACAACAAAAATGGACCCTAAAAATTCTCTCTCTTATCTCACACACACTAATGCACCACGAAAAACACACACACATGGTATAGAAATCATGCACTCGGCTAGAGATGGTGAGGAAACGCCGGCCGGCGAAGAGGACGCCGAGGAGGAATGTGACCGACGAGAGGAGGATGGCTGCTGTTGGAAAAATGGAAAAAACGGCGGATTTTGGAGGTTGACGACGATATGGATATACAAGCCGCGCCTTACACCGGCGATTTTCAAGTGAAAGAATGGGAACAGACGGTTGGGGAAACATCCGCATTAATTGCGCATGGGAAAAGAGGAGTCTTCGACATGGAAAAGTCGGCTGTTTCAGCGCTGGAATTGCTAGGGTTTGCTGCGCCCTTGGAAGACGAAGAGACACGAGATTTTCCATCGGCGCTGTTTTTCACAGAAATCGAAAAATCACCGGCGACAATGGCAGATCTGCTGATTAGGGACGATGACATAATGATTTCAGAGGATGGGGAAGGAAGTCTACCAGCAACTAAGCGTGATTTGAGGGCTGAAAAGAGGGCAATAATGCAGGCGCCATCGTTAGGGTTTTTGGGAGATGAAGGGTTGCACAGTAAAAAACCATCGGTAACTGACTCTATTCCGGCTGAAGAAGATACGTCGGACTCTGTAGAGGAAGATCTGAACGGGAAAGGTGAAATCTTGGGCCATGATACGTCTTCTTTCCGAGCGCCGCCAAAAATAGGGTTTGGTGAAGCTTCTTCTTCCATTAATGGCGGACGAAGGTTTGAGCCTTTCAATCTTGAAGAGCTCTTGCTATTAGCAAACGCAGTCATTGACAAAGGCGACGAGCAAACTATTGCAGCGGTTAGAGATCTGAAAGTTAGATGGACGGAGAGATTTTGAAGCATACCGTTGCTGTGTTCGTTCGTTGAGAGTAGAGGAGCGCCGCCATGCGTTGGCAAGCTACGACCCGCATTGAGATGCCTTTTGCCGTCGGGACTGAATAGCGGGGAGTCGAAAAATGAAGGGATATCATCTGATTTAGATAAACAGTCGCCGGCGATTGGGAGTTCGCAAATTTCCGCCGGAAACGCTACTGTTTTGCCGACGACGGGTGAACGTCGAGTTTCTGGTCCGACGACAATTGATATTCCACAGCTGGCAGATGTGGCTATTGTTGGTGACGGGGATGGTGAGTTCGCATGTGCTGTGGCGGATGATGTGGATGGTGACATCACTGATGATGCTAGGATGACCTCTGCTTACATCACTACAGATGACATCACTGCTGATGCAGGCATGACAGCATCAGCTGCTGATGTCATGGATGATGTCACTCTGCACAAGAAGACAAAAACACAGTTTTCTAACTTTTCTAGCTTTCCAAAGGGATTGTTTGTTGGAAATATTCCGTTACATGCATGTTCAGACACGATTATCAATGGCAAAATAGCTCATACATTCCATAACTCAACTCGCAAGACCCTATCCTATGTGGCTCCAACAATGCAAAACGGGGAGCTAATAGTGCGACCAACATTGGATATTATACGCAATGGGTCTAAACGATGGAGGGCCACCGTGGTCTGATACTTCCTTGGAAAAAGACCGTACTTTTACCATTTGAAGGAATTTGCGATGTCAGTATGGCCGGACTTGAAGGAGGTCACTGGTACAAATAATGGTTTCTTTTTCTTACAATTCAAATCAGTCACTGTCATGGAAGATGTCATTGAAGGAGGGCTGTGGCTATTTCAGGGGCAGCCTATTGTTCTTCAAAAATGGGAACCAGGGATGGTATTAAGGAAATTACAGTATACTCAAGTTCCTGTGTGGATCAAATTACGTCACCTTCCAGTCGAGTTATGGACAGATGAAGGCCTTAGTATGGTGGCCAGTGGAGTGGGTAAACCACTTTACCCGGATGCAATTACGAGAGCATGCACGAGACTGGACTTCGCTCGTGTATGCGTAATGTTGGATGTGACCTCAAACTTATCGAAGCACATTATAATTATGACACCGGATGAGGATGGAGGAGAATCACCTTGCAAAGTCGATGTTGAGTACGAATGGCTACCCCAGAAGTGCCAAAGATGTATGACAATGGGACACTCTGACAAAGAGTGTATTCTCAACAAATCAAAACCAGCTAAACCACCGATTGCTGTATATGTACCAAAAATGGGGACGCCGCAAGAACCAACAATGCCTAAACGGAGTAGGAACCATCCTAGGGAGGAAGGTGATACTACTTATATACCATCCCGACCAACAAATATGCCTGATCGGAACATGAGCAGACCACCACAAGCTCCAGTGGTAGAAAAGCAGAGAGAGGGTCGTGAATCCCCTAGAGATGCAGCCGGCCCTAGTCGTGAGGAAAGGGGTAAGGCGCTTGTTATATATTTTTGATGCACTTCACCTATTAGATGATACAGATGAGTCGTCTCGGGATCCTAAGCATAGCAGCCCCATGCCTAATGATCCATGTTGAATTCAGCAATATGGAATGTTCGTGGCCTGAACAAATGAGATCATCAGTTAGCAGTCAAAGACATCGTTGCTGAGTTCAGGTTACAATTCCTCGATCTCCTTGAAACTCGTGTTCATATCATTAACGTATCTCATATTCAGGGTTTTTTACTACCTCAATGGAAATGGTTTGTGGATTATGGATCATCTGGTAATCGGGTTTGGATAGCATGGGATGAAAATTTTATTGATGTTGATGTGGTTGAATGTGGCACACAGTTTATTCACTGTCATGTTAATATCCGTGCACTTCAAGAATCCATTGCTATGACTGTTATTTATAGGGCAAATGAGTTGGTAGAGAGGAGGGCGTTATGGGGCACCATGGAGACTATTGCTATGCAGTGTACTGATATTCCGTGGCTTGTTGGAGGGGATTTCAATATAGTGCGAGACCTTAGTAAAATCTGTGGTGTATCAGGAGATATTCGAATGGCCATGGAAGATTTTAATACTTGCATCCAGAATACAGGATTTTTTTTTTGGTAAAAGTAAGTTTCATTAAGTAAAAATGGTACAGTACAACAATATGGTCCCCAAATGGTTTATCCCTCGACAGGCCAAGCGATTCGCCATAATCGTTATAAAGGTGCTGACTGGACTGATCTAGTTAGTGTGATGCTATGGATTCGCTGTCTAATGTCCTCAATGATCAGTAATGCTATGGTGGTAGGCGTCCTTTCGGTGTGATCAAATCGTTTCAGGTTTTCCTTCCAAATGTGGTATACACATGATGCAAGTAGTGCTCTATAAGACATGTTGATGATGTGATTACCTCTCCATCTCCGTGAAGCCCATGTAATGTTATCTTTCCACTCTCTATTGGGCCACAAGAACCGTATTGTTGTTCGAATTTCTGTGAGACATCTTCGACTAAATCTGCATTGGAAGAATAAATGTGCATGTGTCTCTTTCATTCCTTCATTGCATAGGATACATGGGCCAAGGTGAGCAAGCCATGGTTTATCTATCGTAGCCAACTTGCCTTAGATGGCAAGCCATAGAATAAATATGTGACGTGGATTTTAAGTGATCCCGAAAGTAGTGAAGACCAGCCTACTTTCGGTCCTGGTGGGTCGAAAAACTCATAAATAGCCTGTGCTGTTGGTCGACCATTTTCAAATCTCCAAATTATACGGTCTTCCCCTCCAAAAATAGTGGGTAGTACATGTGTGATCTCCAAACACTCTAGATCCATGATAAGCGGCCACTGCCATACTCCTTCATGAATCACCGTGCTGAGTTTGGATGATTCATCTAGTCCAAGTAGCCTCGGTCCTCGTGGAAAAGAGTCACAAAGAGGGCCAGGGTGATGCCATGGATCCTGCCACAAGAAGAAATTCCTCCCCTCTCCAATCCGGTAGTCTACCATGGTTTGAAGAAACATCCGTAGTCGGAGGATTTTCCTCCATCCCCATGAGCCGCCTTGGTCCGTAATCGTCCATATAGAGGTGCGTTGTAGGCGTCCCTGGTATAGCCATTCAACCCAGATCGATGTCCTGTCTCATCTAATGACATCACATAGTTTTTTTTGTCATCAATGCATGGTTCAAGGTACTGATGTCCTTAAACCCAAGTCCTCCCTCCTCCTTTGGTCGGTATATATCTTCCCACGCAACCTTGGCATAACTAACTTGCTAGTGCAAAAAACAATGGACCCAAAAAATACTCTCTCTAAAAATCCTCTCTCTTCTCTCACACACACTGCTGCACCACAAAAAATACACACTAATGGTGGAGGCAAGGACACGGCCGCCGGCGAGGAGAGGGATGCCGGACATACTCCAGCCGGTGACGGGGACAGCATGAAGCATGGGGACAGTAGTGAGGGGGATGGTGGAGGCGAGTTTCATAGTGAATCGCAGCAGATTGGCTTTGGTTTTAAAAAATGGGTCTCTTCGAATCCACCGGCTACCGGCGATTTTCCGGCGACTGAGGGTTGCCCTCGCTTTGGGGAGACTGTAGCAACGATTCTGAGCGAAAAAGCAGGCGATTTGGCCACGGATAAGGTTGTTTTGAGAGCACCGCCATTGTTGGGTTTTGAAGCTTTTTCAAGCTCCTTCAATGGCGGACGAAGGACATGGTTTGAAGAAACATCCGTAATCGGAGGATTTTCCTCCATCCCCATGAGCCGCCTTGGTCCGTAATCGTTCATATAGAGGTGCGTTGTAGGCGTCCCTGGTATAGCCATTCAACCCAGATCGATGTCCTGTCTCATCTAATGACATCACATAGTTTTTTTTGTCATCAATGCATGGTTCAAGGTACTGATGTCCTTAAACCCAAGTCCTCCCTCCTCCTTTGGTCGGTATATATCTTCCCACGCAACCTTGGCATAACTAACTTGCTAGTGCAAAAAACAATGGACCCAAAAAATACTCTCTCTAAAAATCCCCTCTCTTCTCTCACACACACTGCTGCACCACAAAAAATACACACTAATGGTGGAGGCAAGGACACGGCCGCCGGCGAGGAGAGGGATGCCGGACATACTCCAGCCGGTGACGGGGACAGCATGAAGCATGGGGACAGTAGTGAGGGGGATGGTGGAGGCGAGTTTCATAGTGAATCGCAGCAGATTGGCTTTGGTTTTAAAAAATGGGTCTCTTCGAATCCACCGGCTACCGGCGATTTTCCGGCGACTGAGGGTTGCCCTCGCTTTGGGGAGACTGTAGCAACGATTCTGAGCGAAAAAGCAGGCGATTTGGCCACGGATAAGGTTGTTTTGAGAGCACCGCCATTGTAGGGTTTTGAAGCTTTTTCAAGCTCCTTCAATGGCGGACGAAGGACTGGAATCTCACCGCGTGAGTTTAATATGGCTGAATTTCTCAGCCTTGCGAGCAAAGTCATGGACGAAGGCGACATTGATGCAATGGAGGCTTTGGTGACGTTAAAATCGCGATGGGAGAGAAGGTTTGGCAATGGCGCAACAGCGACTACGCAGACGACGACGATGGTTGTGGCCTCGCTACCTTACGACCGTCGACCTATTCAAGCCCGTCGTTGCCTTCTTGGGCTGGCGAATGAAACGCGATGGGAGGATTTTATTTTTGGGCCTCCATCGACGGCAACTCGGAAGGCGAAAGGCGCTGGTGGATCGACGGCTTTTGATGGGGGGAAACCACGCTTGGACGAAGATGATGGTGGTCCGCCGGCGCTGGAAGAAACTACCCAGACTCCGGTGCGACTGTGCGAGGCCCTTTCTGGCGAACAAGGCGATGAAACAGCAGTCCAAACGAGAGAGAAACACTCAGGCGCGATTTTCCGGCGAACAGGTGAACGGACGGCAATTTTTTCGACGACCAGTGATGTACGCCGACTTCCTGACGTGGATGTTGAGGTGGCGCCAGTTGTGAGTGACGTGGATGTTGAGGTGGCACCGGTTGTGAGTGATGTGGATGTTGAGGTGGCGCCAGTTGTGAAACAGCAGTCCAAACGAGAGAGAAACACTCAGGCGCGATTTTCCGGCGAACAGGTGAACGGACGGCAATTTTTTCGACGACCAGTGATGTACGCCGACTTCCTGACGTGGATGTTGAGGTGGCGCCAGTTGTGAGTGACGTGGATGTTGAGGTGGCACCGGTTGTGAGTGATGTGGATGTTGAGGTGGCGCCAGTTGTGAGTGACGTGGATGGTGAGGTGGCGCCGGTTGTGAGTGACTTGGACGCTGAATGCCGATTGAGAGGTCGGCTGACGTCAGCCCTACTAGGGCTGACGTCATCAGTGCTGCAAGGGCTGATGTCAGCGCTTACTCTTCTGCTGACATTAGCCCTGGTAGGGCTGATGTCATCTATGATGCTAGGGCTGATGTCACTTCTTACACATCTGCTGATGTCACTGGATACACAGCCGTTGATGTCATCAATCCTAGGGCTGACATCAGCAGTTTTATGGAGGAAAAAAATAGCAACTTGGGTAAAAAATTGGCACCCGTTTCTTTGTTTATTGGGAACATTCCGCTTCACACTGGTTCTAATGGGATTGTTAATGAGCCAGTAGTGGGTCAGGAAGTTACAAAGGCGATACTGGAATTCTTTAGTACCGATAAACTACTCAAACAAGTCAACTCCACACTTTTGACTCTGATACCAAAGGTACACACTCCTATCACTGTAGGAGACTTTAGACCGATTTCGTGTTGTAATGTGTTATACAAAATCATTGCGAAATTGCATGTCCAAAGGTTGATACTGTGCTTGACGGATCCAAACGATGGAAATCTACGGCAGTGGGATACTTTATGGGAAAGCGGCCGTACTATCACCACTTGAAGGAGTTTGCCCCAATGTCATAGCAACTACGATGACAAGGGCATGCACGAGACTGGACTTCGCTCGTGTATGCGTGATGATTGACGTTACGCAGAAATTGGAAAAATATATTATCATAATGACGCCAGATGAAGATGGCGGGGAAACCCCATGCAAGGTTGATATCGAGTATGAATGGCTTCCCCCTAAATGCACAGGATGCATGACATTGGGGCATTCGGAGAAGGAGTGTTCATTGACCAAACCTCAGAAACAGACAAAGCCCCCGGTGAAAGTGTATGTACCAAAAGCCAATGTCCCCCCTCCACAAGCCCCCGGGGAGAGAGAAAAGAAAAATAAGACCGTAGTTGAGGTGGATGATAAAGCGAGAGGAGATGAAGGTACAAAACAGAATAAACGTTACACCTCATCGCAGAAGGAGAAGGGTAACGGAGTGGTTATTTATAATCCTTTTGATGCTATGAATTCACTGGATGACGTAGAAGAGAATACTAGGGGTCCTAACACATGCAACCCCTCTAGTAGTGATCTATGTTGAATCTCGCAGTGTGGAATGTTCGGGGGTTGAATAAGAGAGACCATCAGCTCGCAGTAAAGGACCTTATCTCGGAACACAGGTTAGATTTTATGGGCATCTTAGAAACTCGTGTTCGTATTAACAATGTCATGCATATTCAGTCGTTTTTGCTTCCTCATTGGAAATGGTTTGTTGATTATGCAACTGTGGGTAACCGTATTTGGGTAACGTGGGATGAGAATGTTGTGGATGTTCATATTCATGATGTGGGGAATCAATTTATGCACTGTCGTGTCACTCATAGGGCAAATAGTGAATCCCTCTTAATCACTATTGTTTATGGTGCCTCTGAGATGATTGATCGTAGAAGCCTATGGAATACCTTGGAAACATTAGCTCGAGAGCACTCAGATGAGCCATGGCTGGGGGGGGGACTTCAATGCGGTCCGAGAAATGAATGAGGTGTGTGGAGCTTCAGGTGATATAAGGATGGCCATGGAAGAATTCAATGCTGGTATCCAGGAGGCCGGGTTAATACCATTGCCTATGCAGGGGGAATGGTATACGTGGCATAACTGCAGCACGAACTCTCGAAGTCTTTGGAAGAGATTGGATTGAATTCTCATTAACGACAGATGGCTTGCGAGATTCCCTTCCTCATGTTATCATAGCCTTTTACCGCGGACTTCAGACCACTCGCCGCTTGTACTTCATGGGGACAGGCAAAGTCAAACTGGAGATATGTTTTGATTTGACAACTACCTGACACACTCACCTGAATTTATCCCCAGTGTGCAGAATATCTGGCAGAATACAATCGTTGGGGTTCCTACGTTTGCGGTAACACATAAACTTAAAGCATTGAAGCCGGTCTTCAGGGAACAAAGGAGGAAGAAGGGGGATTTGACTCTAAACGGTTCAATTAGCTAAAGGCTTTCTAGATGAGGCACAACAGCTGGTGAGCTCAGATAGGCAGAATGAGGCCTTTTTACAATTAGAACACTACTGCCGCCTGGTATATGCAAAAGCGGCAAAACTAGAACAAATCATGCTGCAACAACGAGCCAAGATGCAGTGGATGAAGGGGGGTGACCAATGCTCTCGGATTTTCTTTTGTAAATTGCCCAGAGAAGGGTGGCAAGGAGGATACTGCAGATAAATGATGATAATGGGTCCATCCACACTGAACCAGAAGAGATATCAATGAATTTGTCCGTTACTATCAAAACCACTTGGGCGGTAACAGACGACAGATAACGTTGGATATTGGCTTTCTCAGACCTTGGGCAAGACATGTTCTCTCTAATGAGGAGGCTGGCCATCTTATATCGGCGTTTACACTGGATGATGTGAAGCAAGCAATATTTGACATTGTAGAGGACAAGGCCCCGAGACCTGATGGATATTCATCAGGATTCTTTAAAGCAACCTGGCCAGTGGTGGGACAGGAAGTTACAAAGGCGGTATTGGAATTCTTTTGTACCGGTAAACTATTCAAACAAGTCAACTCCACACTTTGGCACTAATATCAAAGGTACACACTCCTATGACTGTTGGTGATTTTAGGCCAATTTCGTGTTGTAATGTGTTATACAAAATTATTGCGAAATTACTTGTCCAACAACTGAGTGTTGTTCTAATTAGTCCCTGTCAGGGAGCGTTTATTCCAGGGCGTAGCATTGGGGACAATATTCTGTTTGCACAGGAACTACTCACGGGATATAACCAGGTGAGGCTCCCACCTCGTTGTACCCTGAAAGTCGATACAAGGAAGGCATATGATACTGTGGAGTGGGATTTCCTACTTGCGGTCTTGCAATTATTTGGTTTCCCCCAAACGTTCACCAGGTGGATTGAGGAGTGTGTAACAACAGCGACATTCTCAATTGGTCTTAATGAAAACCCTCATGGTGTCTTTACAGGAGCACGTGGATTAAGACAGGGAGACCCTCTATCTCCCAATCTTTTTGTGTGTTATACAAAATTATTGCGAAATTACTTGTCCAACAACTGAGTGTTGTTCTGGACAAGATAATTAGTCCCTGTCAGGGAGCATTTATTCCAGGGCGTAGCATTGGGGACAATATTTTGTTGGCACAGGAACTGCTCACGGGATATAACCAGGTGAGGCTCCCACCTCGTTGTACCCTGAAAGTCGATACAAGGAAGGCATATGATACTGTGGAGTGGGATTTCCTACTTGCGGTCTTGCAATTATTTGGTTTCCCCCAAACGTTCACCAGGTGGATTGAGGAGTGTGTAACAACAGCGACATTCTCAATTGGTCTTAATGAAAACCCTCATGGTGTCTTTACAGGAGCACGTGGATTAAGACAGGGAGACCCTCTATCTCCCAATCTTTTTGTTCTCGTTATGGAAGTCTTGCATTTGGGATTATTACAACTTATTGAACAGGATTTGCAATTCTTTTATCATTGGAAATGTGAGCCGGCCAAAGTCTTCCAATTGGGATTCGCAGACGATCTCCTGCTTCTCTGTAGAGCTGACTTGGATTCTCTCAGGATCCTCAAGAGGGGGTTGGACCGATTTGCAGAATGGTCGGGACTTTGGCTGAATGTACAAAAAAGCCAAGTCATTATCTCTCGATCAGCACAAGGCTGGAAGGATCAGATTTTAGCAATTATGGGCTTCTAGGAGGGCCAACTACCAATGAGGTACTTGGGCCTCCCTCTGCTGTCTTCTAGATTGTCTATATCGGATTGTCAATCACTTTTATTGAATATTGATGCTCGCATTAATAGTTGGGAAGGAATTTCATTATCTTATGCTGGACGTATACAAATCATTAAATCCGTACTATCAGCAATGAGGATCTATTGGGCGTCTGCATTCATCCTACCGAAGGCTATTATTAAACAAATTGAGAAACGCTTCAGAACTTTTCTATGGAAAGGCACTTCTACGTCGAGATACGCCAAGATAGCATGGAAGGATGTGTGTAAACCAATTAAAGAAGGAGGCCAAGGAATTAAGGATATCGGTATCTTTAACCGTTCCTTGATAGCAAAGAAGTTATGTGACGTTATCAGATGTGATCGAACATCTATATGGGTTGAGTGGTTGAAGCAGGGACGATTGCACAACACTTTAATTTGGGCAATTAATGAAAAGGGAGGATCATGGGGGACGGTGAAAAATGCTCCGACTTCGCAGCTCTATCCTACCTATGACAGAATTCCTTATTGGAGAAGGGAGGTCATTCTACTTGTGGAAGGACCCGTTGCACCACTTGGTCCCACTTATTGCTAGATTCCCACGAGGACCGAGCCTCTTAGGACTTGAAGAATCCGCCAAACTACAAGTAGTCATTGATGAGGGACAATGACAGTGGCCTTTCATTGCTAATTTGGAATATATGGAAATCATTTATACTTTACCCCAGATTCATGGAGGGGATGACAGGATCAACTGGCGGTTTTCAGAGGAACGACCCACTACACAATCCCTATACAGACTTTTCTGTCCACCTGGATCGAAAGTAGGATGGTCTTCACTACTTTCGGGTTCTTTGAAGATTCCCCGACATAACTTCATTCTTTGGTTAGCAATTCAGGAGAAGCTACCGACAACTGATAAACCATGGATGACCCATCTAGGGGGATGTATTCTCTGTGACGAGGGTACAGCGGAGACACACGCTCACATGTTCTTCCGATGTCGATTTAGCAAAGGATACCTTGCAGCTATACGACAACATATTTGATTTGCTTGGCCAAATCGTGAGTGGACAAGAGACGTGGAATGGGCATCGAGGAAGTGGAGGGGGAAGCATATTGTCAATGTTGCTTATCGAGCATTACTTGGTGCATGCATATACCATATATGGCGAGAGAGACTTGAGACGCGATTTGAGCAAACCCGTCGGTCAGAAAGTGTATTAGCTACTTGCATCATAGAAGATGTTAAACAGAGGATAATTAGTATTAATCTTTCCAATTCTATTAGTACATGTGCACTCTATAGACTTTGGCGTATCCCTTGGTCTATCGGGGGAGCCACCACATGATTGTTGTACTTTACCTCCTTTTTGTTAATGAAACTTATATTTACCCAAAAAAAAAAAAAACCTTGGCATAACCACTATTCGTCGTTCCCTTCCACAAGAAAGCTCGCAATCTCTCACATTCATTAATAACTTTCTTCGGTAATATAAATGTCGATGCCCAATAAAGACTAAGTGCTATAAGTACAGATTTAATAATTTGTACTCTACCAGCATAAGATAGAGTGGTACCTTCCCATCCAGCAATCCTTTTGTCAATCTTCAGTAATAGTGGACGGCATTCTGCAATAGTAAGTCGAGACGATATAAGTGGTAACCCCAAATACCTCATTGGAAGAACCCCTTCCTGAAATCCGAGTAGCGCCAACATCTCCTCACGCAATGCTTGTGCTGAACGTGAGATAATCAGGTGGCTTTTCTGCACGTTCAGTCTGAGACCCGACCATTCGGCAAACCGATTCAAACCTGCTTTGAAGATTCTTAGAGAGTCCATATTAGCACGGCAAAATAATATCACATCATTCGCAAACCCCAAATGAAAGATCATGGCTGCCTCGCATTTCCAATGATAGGAAAATATCTCCTCCTGATCAATCAACTGTAGGAAGCCCAAGTGTAGGACTTCCATCACAAGCACAAATAGGTAGGGTGATAAAAGGTCACCTTGCCGAAGTCCTCTGGCTCCTCGAAAGAATCCATGGGGCTTCCCATTTAGCCCTACAGAGAATGAAGGTGTTGTTACACACTCCTCAATCCACTTCACGAAAGTAATAGGGAACCCAAACATCTCCATGACTACTATCAAGAAATCCCAATCAACTGTGTCATATGCCTTCCGGATGTCAACTTTCAGAGCACATCTAGGAGGTAGACGAGTCTGGTTGTATCCCATAAATAGTTCTTGTGCTAGCATGATGTTATCTCCAATGCTGCGTTCCGGCACAAATGCCGCTTGGCATGGGCTGATCACTTTGTACATTATCACACTCAACCTTTGGACAATGAGCTTTGCAATGATCTTATAACACACATTACAGCATGCTATAGGCCAAAAATCACTAACCGTCATAGGGGAATATACTTTTGGTATGAGCGCCAAAAGTGTAGTATTTATCTACTTCAGAAGTGGGCCTGTACTAAAGAAGTCCAGTACTGCCAAAGTCACCTCCTGTCCAACTATAGGCCATGTTGCTTTGAAGAAGCCCGATGAGTATCCGTCCGGGCCTGGGGCCTTGTACTCAGCAATGTCAAAAACCGCCTGTTTGACATCTGCTGGTGTGAACGGTAATAGTAAAGCGGTAGACTCCTTATTACTCAAAATGTGCCTAGCCCACGGTCTGAGAAACCGAATGTCAATACTTGCTCTTCGTCTATCTCCTCCTAGCAGGTTTAGGTAGTATGTGACAAACTCATTAATAACTTCTTCTAAATCAGTGTGAGTGGATCCCTGGTCATCTTTGATCTGGAAGATCCTCCTTGATGATCTTCGTTGGGCAATCTTCCAAAAGAACACTCAGGAGCACTGATCACCTCCCTTCATCCACTACATCTTCGCTCGTTGATTTAACATAATCTGCTCCAATTTTGTTGCTTTGGCCAGTACGAGTCGACAACAGTGTTCTAGTTCTATGTATACCTCATCTCGCCTTCTTGAGCTAACAAGTAGTTGTGTTGCTTCAAGAAACCCTTTCACCATTTGGACATTGTGCGATATATCCCCCTTATTCCTCCTTTGCTCTCGGAAGATTGGTTTCAATGCTTTGAGTTCGCGTGTCACAGCATACATAGGCATACCAATAATGTTATGTTGCCATATATTCTGCACACTAGGAGTAAACTCAAGTGAATGAGCGAGATAGTTATCAAATAGGAACATACCTCCATATTGCTGTTGCCGGTTCCCATTTAGTACCATCGGTGAGTGGTCTGAAGTGTGTGGTGTAAGGACCGAGTAGAATGTGTTAGGGAACCGTGCCATCCATCTATCATTTATCAACATGCGGTCCAGTCTTTTCCAGAGGTTCCGTGGTGTTGCGCTGTGGTTGTGCCATGTGTACCACTCTCCCTGCATGGGTAGTGGTAGTAATTCTGTATTCTGAATGGCAGCATTAAAATCTTCCATAGCTATTCGGATATCCCCTGATGTGCCTCATACTTCGTTGAGGTCGCGAACTGCATTAAAATCCCCTCCAATCAAACCACGGGATATCAGCACACTGTATAGCTAAATTTTCCAGGGCATTCCATAACTCTCTCCTATCAACCACCACAGTAGCTCCACAAGCGACAGTAACAGGAACTGACTCATGAATTGAACGAATATTAACAAGAAAATGGATAAATTGCGTTCCACATTCAACCACATTAACATCAATAAAATTATCATCCCACGAGAAATTGTAACCTGAACTCAGCAACGATGTCTCTGACTGCCAACTGATGATCTCTTTTGTTCAGGCCCCGTACATTCCATATTGCTGCATTTAACATGGATCACTAGGTATGGGGCTGCTGTTTTTAGGACCCGAAGTCGACTCATCTGTATCATCCAGTATGTGTAGTGCATCAAATGTATTATATATAACAACTGCCTTACCCCTCTCCTCACGACTTGGGTGTATTGCATCTCTAGGGGATTCACGGCCCTCTCTCTTCTTTTCTACCACTGGAGCTTGTGGTGGTCTGCTTATCTTCCGATCAGGCAAATGTGGTGGCCGAGATGGTATATAAGTTGTATCACCATCCTCCATAGGATGGTTCCTACTCTGTTCAGACATTGCTGTTTCATGCGGTGTCCCCACTTTGGGTACGTATACAGCGATCGGTGGTTTAACTGGTTTTGATTTGTTAAGAACACACTCTTTGGCAGAGTGCCCCAATGTCATACAACTTTTGCACTTCGGGGGTATCCATTCGTACTCAACATCTACTTTACATGGGGATTCTCCTCCTTCCTCATCCGGTGTCATAATTATGATGTGTTTCGGTAAATTTGATGTCACATCCAACATTACGCATACACGAGCGAAGTCCAGTCTCATGCATGCTCTCGTAATCGCATCCGGGTAAAGTGGTTTACCCACTCGACTGGCCACCGTACTAAGGCCTTCCTCTGTCCACAACTCGACTGGAGGTGTCGTATTTTGATCCACACAGGAACCTCTGTATGCTGTAGTTTCTTTAATACCATCCCTGGTTTCCATTTTTGAAGAACAATAGGCTGCCCCTGATATAGCCCCAGACCTCCTTCAATGACATCATCCATAGCAACGACTGATTTGAATTGGAAGAAAAAGAACCCATTATTTGTACCAGTGACCTCCTTTAAGTCCGGCCATATCGACTTCGCAAATTCCTTTAGATGGTGAAAGTACGATCTTTTTTCAAGGAAATACCCCACCGCGGTAGCCATCCATCGTTTAGACCCATTCCGTATAATATCCAGTGTTGGCCGCACAATCACCTCTCCTTTTTGTACCATTGGAGCTACATAGGATAGGGTCTTTCGAGTTGAATTGTGGAATGCATGAGCTATTTTGTCATTGATGAGTATGCATGCAATGGAATGTTTTCAATGAACAGACCCGTAGGAGCGCGAGAATCAAAAGTAGAAATCTAAATACAGTGAAACACCTAAAAAATGGACCCAAAAAATTCTCTCTCTAAAAATCCTCTCTCTTCTCTCACACATACTGCTGCACCACAAAAAACACACACTAATGGTGGAGGCAAGGACACGGCCGCCGACGAGGAGGGGGACGCCGGAGATACTCCGGCCGGTGACGGGGACAGCATGGAGCGTGGGGACAGTAGTGAGGGGGATGGTGGAGGCGAGTTTCATAGTGAATCGCAGCAGTTTGGCTTTGGTTTTAAAAAATGGGTCTCTTCGAATCCGCCGGCTACCGACGATTTTTCGGCAACTGAGGGTTGCCCTCGCTTTGGGGAGACTATAGCAACGATTCCGAGCGAAAAGGCATGCGATTTGGCCACGGATAGGGTTGTTTTGAGAGCACCGCCATTGTTGGGTTTTGAAGCTTTTTCAAGCTCCTTCAATGGCGGACGAAGGACTGGAATCTCACCGCGTGAGTTTAATATGGCTGAATTTCTCAGCCTTGCGAGCAGAGTCATGGACGAAGGCGACGCTGATGCAATGGAGGCTTTGGTGGCGTTAAAATCGCGATGGGAGAGAAGGTTTGGCAATGGCGCAACAGCGACTAAGCAGACGGCGACGATGGCTATGGCCTTGCTACCTTACGGCCGTCGACCTATTCAAGCCCGTCATTGCCTTCTTGGGCCGGCGAATGAAACGCGACGGGAGGATTTTATTTTTGGGCCTCCATCGACGGCGACTGGGAAGGCGAAAGGCGCTGGTGGATCGATGCCTTTTGATGGGGGGAAACCACGCTTGGACGAAGACGATGGTGGTCCGCCGGCGCTTGAAGAAACTACCCAAATTCCGGTGCGACTGTGCGAGGCCCTTTCTGGCAAAGAAGGCGATGAAACAATAGTCCAAACGAGAGAGAAACACTCAGGCGCGATTTTCCGGCGAACGGGTGAACGGCCGGCGATTTTTCCGACGACTAGTGATGTACGCCGACTTCCTGACGTGGATGTTGAGGTGGCGTTGGTTGTGAGTGACATGGATGTTGAGGTGGCGACGGGTGTGAGTGACGTGGATGTTGAGGTGGCGCCGGTTGTGAGTGACTTGGACCCTGAAGTGGCGATTGAGAGGTCGGCTGACGTCAGTCCTACTAGGGCTGACGTCATCAGTGCTGCAAGGGCTGATGTCAGCGCTTACTCTTCTGCTGACATCAGCCCTGCTAGGGCTGATGTCATCCATGATGCTAGGGCTGATGTCACTTCTTACACATCTGTTGATGCCACTGCATACACAGCTGCTGATGTCATCAATCCTAGGGCTGACATTAGCAGTTTTAGGGAGGAAGAAAACGGCAACTTGGGTAAAAAATTGGCACCCATTTTTTTGTTTATTGGGAACATTCCGCTTCACACTGGTTCTAATAGGATTGTAAATGAGCCAGTAGTGGGTCAGGAAGTTACAAAGGCGTTACTGGAATTCTTTAGTACCGGTAAACTACTCAAGACTCTTATACCAAAGGTACACACTCCTATGACTGTTGGAGACTTTAGACCGATTTCGTGCTGTAATGTGTTATACAAAATCATTGCGAAATTGCTTGTCCAAAGGTTGAGTGGAGTTCTGGAAAAAATTATTAGTCCCTGTCAAGGAGCGTTTATTCCAGAGTGTAGCATTAGGGATAATATTTTGTTGGCACAGGAATTGTTCACGGGATATAATCAGGTGCGACTCCCACCTCGATGTGCTTCTAAAGTTGATATTAGGAAGGTATATGATACCGTGGAATGGGATTTCCTACTTGCGGTCCTGCAATTATTTGGCTTCCCACAAATGTTCATAAGATGGATCGAGGTGTGTGTAACGACGGCCTCATTCTCAATTGGGCTCAATGGAGACCCGCATGATTACTTTGCAGGAGCACGTGGACTTAGACAGGGAGACCCTCTATCCCCCTATCTTTTTGTTCTTATTATGGATGTTTTGCACTTGGGATTTCAGCAACTTATCGAGCAGGATATGCAATTCTCTTATCACTGGAAATGTGAGCCGACCAAAATTTTCTAGTTGGGATTTGCAGATGATCTCTTACTCTTCTGTAAAGCTGACCTGAATTCTCTCAGGGTTCTCAAGTTGGGGTTAGATCGATTTGCAGAATGGTTAGGACTTCGTCTGAACATACACAAAAGCCATATTATTATCTCCCGATCAGCACAAGGTTGGAAGGATCAGATCTTAGCAGTTATGGGCTTCCAGGAGGGCCAATTACCAATGAGGTACTTAGGTCTCCCTCTACTATCTTCTAGATTGACTATATCTGATTGTCAGCCACTTCTTTTGAAAATTGATGCTCGCATTAATGGTTGGGAGGGTATCTCATTATCATATGCTGGACGCATTAAAATTATTAAATCTGTATTATCAGCAATGAGCACATACTGGGCATCTGCATTCATTTTACTGAAGACTATTATTAAACAAATTGAGAAACGCCTCAGAAATTTTCTGTGGAAAGCAAATTATACATCAGGCTACGCCAAGGTAGCATGCAAGGATGTGTGTAAACCGAATATAGAAGGAGGCCAAGGTATCAAGGATATCGGTATCCTTAACCGTGCCTTAATGGAAAAAAAGCTATGTGACGTTATCAGATGTGACCAAACATCTATTTGGGTTGATTGGTTGAAGCATGGACGGTTACGTGATACTTCAATTTGGACAATTAATGAGAAGGGAGGATCATGGGGATGGCGAAAGCTACTCCGGCTTCGAAGCTCCATCCTGCCTATGACGGAGTTTCTTATTGGAGAACCGAAAGTAGGTTGGTATTCACTACTCTCGGGTTCATTGAAGATTCCACGACATAACTTTATTCTCTGGTTAGCTATTCAGGAGAAATTACCTACAAGAGACAAACCATGGATGAGTCATCTAGGCGGATGTATCCTTTGTGATGAGGGTAATGCGGAGACACACACACATATGTTCTTCCGATACCGATATAGCAGACGATGCCTTGCAGCAGTACGACAACAAGTTCGATTTTCTTGGCCCAATCGTGAGTGGGCAAGAGATGTGGAATGGGCATCGAAGAAATGGAGGGGGAAGCATATTGTTAATATAGCTTATCGAGCCTTACTTGGTGCATGCATATACCATATTTGGCGAGAGAGAAACCTAAGGCGATTTGAACACACTGAGAGAACACCGAGCACCTTGGGTATCTTAATAGCTGATGACGTCAAATAGAGGATCCTTAGCGTTAGCTTAGCTAAGTCAATCAGTACACGTGCATTATATACACTTCGGCGTATCCCTTGGCCTGTCGAGGGAGACACCGATTGACGATCATCTTGTTGTACTGTATTATTTTTGACGATCATCTTGTTGTACTGTATTATTTTTACTTAATGAAACTTACATTTACCCAAAAAAGATAAAATTACTGATGCATTCAACAATTCATCTCGGAAAACGCTATCTTTCATTGCTCCAACGAAGCAAAATGGGGAGGTTGTAGTTCGTCCATGAGACACCGATTGACGGATCCAAACGATGGAAATCTACGGCAGTGGGATACTTTATGGGAAAGCGGCCGTACTATCACCACTTGAAAGAGTTAGCCCATTCGGTTGGCCAGTGCTACGAGAGGTCATAGCAACTGCTAATGGCTTCCTTTTCTTCCAATTTAAAATGAAAATTGATATGGAGGAGGTCATAGAAGGGGGGCCATGGTTGTTTCAGGGACAACCAATTATATTGCAAAAGTGGAAACTGGGTATGGCTATGAGAAAGTTAAAGCATATACAAGTGCCTGTCTGGATAAAACTGCGACACCTTCCATTGGAATTCTGGACGACGGTAGGATTGAGTACTGTGGCTAGCGGTGTGGGTAAGCCTCTATACCCTGATGCGATAACAAGGGCATGAACGAGACTGGACTTCGCTTGTGTATGCATGATGATTGACGTTACACAGAAATTGGAAAAACATATTATCATAATGACGCCAGATGAAGATGGCGGGCAAACCCCATGCAAGGTTGATATCGAGTATGAATGGCTTCCCCCTAAATGCACAGGGTGCATGACATTGGGGTATTCGGAGAAGGAGTGTTCATTGACCAAACCTCAGAAACAGATGAGGGGGGACTTGGGTTCAAGGACATCCCTACCTTGAATCGCGCATTAATGAGCAAGAAATTATGTGATGTAATGCGGTGTGACAGGACATCCATATGGGTTCAGTGGCTATACCTCATAACCTGCCGATTATTTTTGGAGGTGAGGATCGAGTGATATGGAGAGTTGACGGAGCACAGCCTACTACCCAAGCCCTCTACCGATTATTTGACCCCCCTGAGCCGAAAGTAAAATGGTCTTTGCTACTTTCGGGCTCGTGGAAGATACCTCGTCATTCGTTCATTTTATGGCTTGCAATACTTGGCAAACTACCATCCACGGATAAACCATGGCTATCTCACCTTGGAGCATGCATCTTGTGCGATGAGGGAGCTACGGAATCTCATTCACACTTATTCTTTCGATGCAGATATAATCGTCAGTGCCTACTTGAGATTCGCAGACGGATTCGATTTCACTGGCCTAATAGGGATTGGGCAACAGATATTGAGTGGGCGACGCGGAAATGGAGAGGTAAGCACATTGTCAATATCGCCTACCGTACACTACTTGCAGCATGTGTCTACCACATTAGGAGGGAAAGGAGCTTGAGGAGATTTGAACACACTGAGCGGATCCCAGCCACTTTGAGCATCCTGATCACTAATGACGTCAAACATAGGATTCTTAGTGTCAATTTTCCTTAATCAGTTAGTACACGAGCACTATATAGATTATGGCGTATCCCTTGGGTTGAGGGAGAAACCAATTCATGAACACATGTTGTACTGTACCATTACTTTTATTAATGAAATTAACATTTACCCAGAAACAGACAAAGCCCCCGGTGAAAGTGTAAGTACCAAAAGCCAATGTCCCCCCTCCACAAGCCCCTGGGAGAGAGAAAAGAAACATAAGACCGTGGTTGAGGTGGATGATAAAGCGAGAGGAGATGAAGGTATAAAACAGAATAAACGTTACACCTCATCGCAAAAGGAGAAGGGTAACGAAGTGGTTATTTATAATCCTCTTGATGCTTTGAATTCACTAGACGGCGCAGAAGAGAATACTAGGGGTCCTAACACATGCAGCCCCTCTAGTAGTGATCCATGTTGAATCTCGCAGTGTGGAATGTCCGAGGGCTGAATACGAGAGACCATCAGCTCGCAGTAAAGGACCTTATCTCGGAATACAAGTTAGATTTTATGGGCATCTTAGAAACTCGTGTTCGTATTAACAAGGTCATGCATATTCAGTTGTTTTTGCTTCCTCATTGGAAATGGTTTGTTGATTATGCAACTGTGGGTAACCGTATTTGGGTAGCGTGGGATGAGAATGTTGTGGATGTTCATATTCTTGATTTGGGGAATCAATTTATGCACTGTCGTGTCACTCATAAGGAAAATAGTGAATCCTTTGAATCACTATTGTTTATGGTGCCTCTGAGATGATTGATCATAGAAGTCTATGGAATACCTTGGAAACATTAGCTCGAGAGCACTCGGATGAGCCCTGGCTGGTGGGGGGGGACTTCAATG
>NW_011628124.1:21724-24097 GCF_000512975.1 Sesamum indicum | reverse complement strand
GGAAGAGATTGGATCAAATTCCCTTAATGACAAATGGCTTGCCAGATTTCCTTCCTCATGTTATCATAGCCTTTTACCGCGGACTTCAGACCACTCGCCGCTTGTACAGCATGGGGACAGGCAAAGTCAAACTGGAGGTATGTTTCGATTTGACAACTACCTGACACACTCATCTGAATTTATCCCCAGTCTGTAGAATATCTGGCAGAATACAATCGTTGGGGTTCCTATATTTGCGGTAACATGTAAACTTAAAGCATTGAAGCCGGTCTTTAGGGAACAAAGGAGGAAGAAGGGGGATTTGACTCTAAACGTTCAATTAGCTAAATGCTTTCTAGATGAGGCACAACAGCTGATGAGCTCAGATAGACAGAATGAGGCCTTTTTACAATTAGAACACTGCTGCCGCCTGGTATATGCAAAATCGGCAAAACGAGAACAAATCATGTTGCAACAGCGAGCCAAGATGCAGTGGATGAAGGGGGGTGACCAATGCTCTCGGATTTTCTTTCGTAAAATTGCCCAGAGAAGGGTGGCAAGGAGGATACTGCAGATAAATAATGATAATGGGACCATCCACACTAAACCAGAAGAGATTATCAATGAATTTGTCCGTTACTATCCAAACCTCTTGGGCGGTAACAGACGACAGATAACGTTGGATATTGGCTTTCTCAGACCGTGGGCAAGACATGTTCTCTCTAATGAGGAGGCTGGCCACTTTATATCGGTGTTTACACCGGATGATGTGAAGCAAGCAGTATTTGACATTGCAGAGGACAAGGCCTCGGGACCTGATGGATATTCATCAGGATTCTTTAAAGCAGCCTGGCCAGTGGTGGGACAGGAAGTTACAAATGCGGTATTGAAATTCTTTAGTACCGGTAAACTACTCAAACAAGTCAACTCCACACTTTTGGCACTAATACTAAAGGTACACACTCCTATGACTGTTGGTGATTTTAGGCCAATTTCGTGCTGTAATGTGTTATACAAAATTATTGCGAAATTACTTGTCCAACGACTGAGTGTCGTTTTGGACAAGATAATTAGTCCTTGTCAGGGAGCGTTTATTCCAAGGCGTAGCATTGGGGACAATATTTTGTTGGCACAGGAACTGCTCACGGGATATAACCAGGTGAGGCTCCCACCTCGTTGTACCCTAAAAAGTCGATACAAGGAAGGCATATGATACTGTGGAGTGGGATTTCCTACTTGCGGTCTTGCAATTATTTGGTTTCCCCCAAACGTTCACCAGGTGGATTGAGGAGTGTGTAACAACGGCGACATTCTCAATTGGTCTTAATGAAAACGCTCATGGTGTCTTTACAGGAGCACGTGGATTAAGACAGGGAGACCCTCTATCTCCCAATCTTTTTGTTCTCGTTATGGATGTCTTGCATTTGGGATTATTACAACTTATTGAACAGGATTTGCAATTCTCTTATCACTGGAAATGTGAGCCGGCTAAAGTCTTCCAGTTGGGATTCGCAGACGATCTCCTGCTTCTCTGTAGAGCTGACTTGGATTCTCTCAGGATCCTCAAGAAGGGGTTGGACCGATTTGCAGAATGGTCGGGACTTTGGCTGAATGTACAAAAAAGCCATGTCATTATCTCTCGATCAGCACAAGGCTGGAAGGATCAGACCTTAGCAATTATGGGCTTCCAGGAGGGCCAACTACCAATTAGGTACTTAGGCCTCCTTCTATTGTCTTCTAGATTGTCTATATCCGATTGTCAACCACTTTTATTGAATATTGATGCTCGCATTAATGGTTGGGAAGCAATTTCATTATCTTATGCTGGACGTATACAAATCATTAAATCCATACTATCAGCAATGAGCATCTATTGGGCGTCTGCATTCATCCTACCGAAGGCTATTATTAAACAAATTGAGAAACGCTTCAGAACTTTTCTATGGAAAGACACTTCTACGTCGGGATATGCCAAGGTAGCGTGGAAGGATGTGTGTAAACCAATTAAAGGAGGCCAAGGAATTAAGGATATCGGTATCCTTAACCGTTCCTTAATAGCAAAGAAGTTATGTGACGTTATCAGATGTGACCGAACATCTATATGGGTTGAGTGGTTGAAGCAGGGACGATTGCACAACACTTCAATTTGGACAATTAATGAAAAGGGAGGATCATGGGAATGGCGAAAAATGCTCCGACTTCGCAGCTCTATCCTACCTATGACGGAATTCCTTATTGGAGAGGGGAGGTCATTTTACTTGTGGAAGGATCCATGGCACCACTTGGGCCCACTTATTGCTAGATTCCCACGAGGACTGAGCCTCCTAGGACTTGATGAATCCACCAAACTACAAGTAGTCATTGATGAGGGACAATGGCAGTGGCCTTTCATTA
>NW_011628124.1:14328-21473 GCF_000512975.1 Sesamum indicum | reverse complement strand
GCAGCTATACGACAACATATTCGATTTGCTTGGCCAAATCGTGAGTGGACAAGAGACGTGGAATGGGCATCGAGGAAGTGGAGGGGGAAGCATATTGTCAATGTTGCGTATCGAGCATTACTTGGTGCATGCATATACCATATATAGCGAGAGAGGAACTTGAGACGATTTGTGCAAACCCGTCGGTCGGAAAGTGTATTAGCTACCTGCATCATAGAGGACGTTAAACAGAGGATAATTAGTATTAATCTTTCGAGTTCTATTAGTACATGTGCACTCTATAGACTTTGGCGTATCCCTTGGTCTGTCGGGGGAGCCACCACATGATTATTGTACTTTACCTCCATTTTGTTAATGAAACTTACATTTACCCAAAACAAAAATTAGAAATCTATTTGTTTGTCTTTTTGCGCAAGATGACGGCATCCATGATGTCAGTAGTGATGTCATTTGGAGTGATCTCAGCAGTGATGTAAGCAGTGATGTTACCTGCAGTGATATCAGCGTGATGTCATCTTCAGTGATGTCAGTAAAGGATATGCTAGCATCACCAGTGACATCACCATCCTTGTCAACTGCCACCGTACCTTCCACCTTACCCTCCACATCACCCACAGAAGCCACGTCAGCTGGTTTTGGAATACCAACCGTCGCCGGACTAGTGAGTCACCGGTCACCCTTCATCGGAGCTGCCATATCAGTCGACGGCGGTAGCAAAGCAAGTTCATTTCCGGTGGAAAGTCGCGAAATCTCAGGCACTGGCGACTGTAGATCTGAATCAGTCGAGTTCCCAGCAGTTTCCGACCCCCCACTGCTTGTTCCCGACGGCAATAAGCATCTCATAGCCGGACGTAAACCACCCACGCGTGGCGGCGCATCTCTTCTGTCAACCAACGAACGCAGCGACGGTACGCTTCGAAATCGCTCCTTCCATCTAATTTTCAGATCGCTAAGTGCTGTAATAGTTTGCTTGTATCCTTTGTCGATGACAGCGTTGGCCAATCTCAAGAACTCATCAAGATTAAACGGCTCAAATTTCCTTCCGCCGTTGATGAAAGGTGAAGCTTCGCCGAACCCTAATTTAGGTGGCGCTCAGAACGAATACGAGTCATAAGCCATGTTCTCACCTTTCTCATTTAGAGTCGTTTCCACTTCCTCCACAGAGCCCAATGTACCTTCATCAGCCTGAATAGTGCTAGTTTTTGACGGGTTTTGGCTGCGCGACCCTTCGTCTCCCTAACAGCGGCGTCTGCAATTTTCCCCTTGTTTCAACCCTCAAAATACGATCACTCGACGTTACACTTCCATTCCCATCCTCTGAAATCACTATGTCATCGTTCCCAATCGTCTGATCTGCCATTGTTGCCGGCAAACTGCCCAAAATCGGCGATTTACTTTCCAATCGCAATTTTCCTGTTTTCGTTCTTGGGTCACCGGAAAACTGACCAAAACATTCCGTCTGTCGCCGTCCTTCATCACCGTCAGCCTCCCCTTCGCCGGGCGGAGTTCCTTCCTTGTCGCCGGCAGCGGTTTTAGTTGTTAGGGCTGGTGTGTGTGTGTTTTGTGGTGTACTAGTGTGTGAGAGAGAATAGAGAGGGTCCATTTTTTAGAGTTGCACAATGGATGCACATCAGAATACAGGATTATTACCATTACCCATGCAGGGAGAATGGTACACATGGCACAATTGTAGTGCCGGGTCATGAAACCTCTGGAAAAGACTGGATCGCATTCTCTCTAAAAAATTCTCTCTCTAAAAAATGAACTTTTCACATTCTCCCTCCTCTCTCTCACACACTCAAAAACACACACTAAACTTCAATGCATGGTCGGCCATGGTGATGGAGGAGATGAATCGCCGGCCGAGGTAGGGGAGGGATCGGCTGATGAGGAGGGTGGTTAGGCTTCCGGCGACGGAGGAGAAACAGTAAAAACGCGAAACCGACGAGAGGTTGAAGGTTCGAATTCTGAGAAGACGTCGGTGAATCTCGTATCTCCGGCAACTGATGACGATCAGTTCCTAGTGGATGGAGGTTCTACTTGCCAAACTATGAAAAGAGGGAACTCGGCCGCTCAACAGACGGGGAACCGAGCACCGTCAGATCTAGGGTTTACTGTGGAAAAAACTGCCATGGAAGATGAAACATCTGATTTATTGGAAACAATGGATACAGGTTTATTTCCGGTATCTGAGAGTGGATTGGACATCACAGAGATGAGAGAAAAAGTTTCGAACGAAAAAGAAGATAACTTGGCTATGGAAACCATGCGTCTCATTGCGCCGCCAAGTTTAGGGTTTGGTAAAGCTTCTTCTTCGTCCATCAATGGCGGACGAGTTGCTGTTCCTTCTCCTCAAGATTTTAATATTTCTGAGTTTCTAAATCTTGCGAACAAAGTTGTGGATGTTGGTGATACAACTTCAATCGAAGCGTTGGCGAATCTAAAATCTCGTTGGGAAGCAAAATATGGCCATGGTGATAATCTGCGACAACAAATGGCGACTGAAAATGCGCAGCCGTTTGGACGTATGCCTATTAGGGCTCGCAGGTGTCTCCTAGAACTACCGACCGGGAAATCACGAAGCTTGATCGACAGGGCACGAGCGCACGGAATTGCTCCACCGGTGCCGTTTCCGATGTCGGGAACGGAGGGATTGATGGTATTAGGGGAGAAGAAAACATGTCCTGCTGCTGCAGAAGTCTGTTTCGGCATTTCTGGTAGCTTCCTACTGCTGCAGCATTCTCAGGCGAGATTTTCCCAGATTCCGGCGCCGGCGAACGATGGCCGGCGACGAACAGAAACGTTAACTGCTGGTGTTTCTTCGGTAAGAAATCTGCAGCAAAGGATTGATGACGTGGAGGCTGATGCAGGCGCTGATTTGTGTGATGATGCAAATGATTACGTGGAGGATGATGCAAGCGCTGATTTATGCGATGATGCAGGCGCTGACATATGCGATGATGCAGGCTATGACATATGCGATGATGCAACTACTGATGTAATCCATGACATCAACACAAATGTGGAAAAAATTAGTCTTCTCCCTACACAAATGCGGTCCTTTCCTACGGGTTTATTTGTGGGTAATATTCCACTGACTGCAAATTCGACTATGCATGTGGACGACAAAATTGCTGACGCGTTTAATAATTCATCTCGGAGGACTCTGTTATATATTCCTCCTACATTACAAAATGGTGAAGTAGTTGTGAGGCCTACGATGAAAACTATTCGCAACGATTCAAATATGTGGAAGACCACAGCGGTTGGCTATTTTCTTGGGAAAAGACCGTACTTTTACCATGTTAAAGAATTTGCCTTCTCAGTTTGGCCCGGATTGCGGGATGTGAAGGCCACGACGAACGGTTTTTTCTTCTTCCAGTTCAAGACTATCGCTTATATGGAAGAAGTAATTGAAGGTGGACCGTGGTTGTTTCAAGGACAACCTATTGTACTGCAGAAGTGGGAGCAAGGAATGGCGATGAGAAAATTAAAACATACACAGGTCCCAGTTTGGATAAAACTGCGACACTTACCGGTAGAATTATAGACTGAGGAGGGACTCAGCACGATGGCCAGCGGTATTGGTAATCCCCTATATCCGGATGCTATTACGAGCGCATGCACGAGACTGGACTTCGCTCGTGTATGCGTCATGTTGGATGTGAGCTCCAAGCTACATAAACATATTATCGTTATGACTCCTGACGAGGAAGGAAGAGAGACACCGTGCAAAATTGACGTGGAATATGAATCGATACCTTCCAAATGCACTAGTTGTATGACGTTAGACCACTCGACTAAGGACTGTGTGCTCAATAAATCATCCAAACAAATTAAACCACCAGTCGCCGTTTACGTTCCAAAAATGGGACATGCAGAGCCGACTACTGTGTATACTCAGGAGATATAGCTGCTATTCAATCTTCTTATTACCCAATTGGAAATGGTTTGTAGATTATGGAATGGTTGGTAATCGGATTTGGATTGCGTGGGATGAGAATTTTATTGATGTTAATTTCATTGAATGTGGTACACAATTCATCCACTGCCTTGTTTATATACGGTCAATACGTGAGTCATTACTGTGATTTACAGAGCTACAGAGGTGGCAGATAGGAGGGAGTTATGGGGTTCTCTAGAGACTATTGCCATGCAGGCTGTTGACATCTTGTGGATTATTGGAGGGGATTTCAATGCGGTACGAGACCTTAGTGAAATATGTGGAGCATCGGGAGACATTCGAATGGCAATGGAAGAGTTTAATGATTGCATTCAAAATGCAGGTTTACTACCATTACCCATGAAGGGAGAATGGTATACGTGGCATAACTGCAGTGCAAGTCCACGAATCTTTGGAAAAGGTTGGATCGAATGATGATTTATGATAGATGGATGGCTCGATTCCCAACATCTTTTTACACTAGCCTGACTCCACGTACTTCAGATCACTCACCGCTGGTGCTATATGGGGATAGTCAACAACAATATGGAGGTATGTTTGGTTTTGATAATTACCTCGCCTTATCACCAGAGTTTATTCCCAGTGTGCAGCAGGTTTGGCAACATAACATTATCGGGACGCCTATGTATGCGGTAATGTGGAAACTCAAAGCTCTTAAACCAGTGTTTAGAGAGCAGAGGAGGAATAAGGGTGACTTATCACATAATGTCCAGCTGGCAAAAGGATTTCCTGAGATAGGGCAAATGCTTGTCAGTTCTAACAGGCAGGATGAATTATTCTTGCAGCTGGAGCATTGTTGCCGATTCATACTAGCCAAAGCAGCCAAACTTCAACAAAGAATGCTCTAACAGCGAGCAAAAATGCAGTGGATGAAGGGGGGTGATCAATGCTCCCAGGTATTCTTTCGTAAGATTGCTCAACGGAGATTGGCGCGGAGAATCTTACAAATCAATAATGATAATGGAGCCACTCACACAGAACCACAAGCGGTAGTGAATGAGTTTGTCATGTACTATTAAAACCTGCTTGGAGGGGAACAAAGGAGAGACGTGATTGATCTGCGATTCCTACGACCATGGATTCGACATCTATTGAGTGAAGAGGACGTTAGCTCTTTACTCTTGCCATTTACACCCGCGGATGTCAAGCAGGCAACATTTGACATTGCTGAGGATAAGGCACCTGGGTCGGACGGGTAGTCATTGGGCTTTTTCAAAGTTGCATGGCCTATAGTGGGACAGGCAGTGACTTTGGCAGTGCTGGAATTCTTTAATACGGGACGACTTCTGAAGCAGATAAATACTACACTTCTGGCGCTTATACCCAAGGTACTTTCCCCTGTGACCGTTGGTGATTTTCGTTCTATATCTTGCTGCAATGTGTTATATAAGATTATTTCCAAACTCATTGTCCAACGGTTGAGTGTGATATTAGACAAATTAATTAGTCCATGCCAAGCGGCATTTGTGCCTGGATGAAGCATTAGAGACAATATTATGTTGGCACAGGAGCTATTTACAGGCTACAACCAGGCCCGTCTACCACCCAGGTGTGCTTTGAAAGTGGACATTCGGAAGGCATACGATACGGTGGAGTGGGACTTTATGATAGCGGTGATGGAATTATTTGGGTTCCCCCCTAATTTCGTGAAGTGGATTGAGGTGTGTATTACTACAACTTCATTTTCTGTTGGACTGAATGGGAAACCTCATGGTTTCTTTAAGGGGGCCTCAGGGTGATCCTCTTTCACCATACCTATTCGTGCTTGTAATGGAAGTACTACACTTGGGTTTCCTACAGTTGATTAAACAAGATGAATTATTTTCCTTCCACTGGAAATGTGATACATCCAGGGTTTTTCAGTTAGGTTTCGCTGATGATTTGTTGTTATTCTACCATGCTGATATGGACTCTATTGGAGTCTTTAAAATAGGACTGGATTGTTTTGCTATATGGTCGGGCCTCAGGCTAAACGTGCAGAAAAGCCATCTTATTATCTCACGTTTAGCCCAAGGACTTCGTGAGGAGATGCTGACATCACTCGGGTTTCAGGAGGGTGTCTTCCCGATGAAGTATTTGGGGCTACCTCTCTTATCCTCTCGCTTAACAATTGCTGATTGTTGTCCATTATTGATGAAAATTGATAAATGTATTGTTGGTTGGGAGGGAATTGCACTGTCATATGCTGGTAGGGTACAAATTATTAAATCTGTACCCATGTCGCTGAATTTATACTGGGCTTCAGCGTTCAAACTGCCAAAGAAAGTTACCAATGAAATTGAGAAGAGGCTGAGAACTTTCTTGTGGAAAGGGACATCAGCCAGTGGTTATGCCAAGGTTGCCTGGAAAGACTTATGCCGGCCAAAGGAGGAGGGAGGCCTAGAATTCAAGGATATTACTCTCTTGAATCGTGCATTAATGGCTAAGAAACTATGTGATGTCATCACATGCGATAGGACCTCGATATGGGTTACATGGCTCTACCAGGGTCGATTTCGAGATACTTCCATCTGGACGATTAGAGAGCATGGAGGATCATGGGGATGGCGGAAAATCCTCTGTTTACGGATTTTCCTCCGATCTATGGTGAATTATCAGATAGGAGATGGAAGGAGATTACCTATGGCAGGACCCATGGCATCATCTGGGACCTCATAGTGACAAATTTCCACATGGACCGAGGTTACTTAGATTGGAGGAGTCAGTTAAACTAAGTACGGTGATTAGTGGAGGAGAGTGGCAGTGGCCCCCAATCACAGATTTTGAGTGTATGGAAATCACACATGCACTACCCACTATCCATGGAGGGGAAGACCGCATTATTTGGAGGTTCGACCATGGGCTTCCTACAGCTCAAACTCCTTATAAGCTTTTTGATCCGCCTGGACTGAAAGTAGACTGGTCTTCGCTACTTTCGGGATCCCTCAAGATTCCACGTCACTTATTCATCCTATGGCTTGCTATTCTTGGCAAGTTGGCTACGACAGATAAACCATGGCTAGCTCACATTGGTCCATGCAATCTGTGCAGCAAGGGAGCAACGGAGACACATGGCCACTTATTTTTTCAGTGCAGATTTAGTCGACAGTGTCTACCAGAATTCCAAAAAATAATACGATTCTCGTGGCCCAATAGAGACTGGATGACGGATATTATATGGGCGTCCCGGAGATGGAGAGGT
>NW_011628124.1:0-14036 GCF_000512975.1 Sesamum indicum | reverse complement strand
GATCGCATGCTGATCAATGATAGATGGATGGCTCAGTTCCCGACATCATATTATTCTTCTCTCACAGCACGCACTTCAGACCACTCTCCAATGGTGTTATGTTGGGATATACAACAACAACTAGGAGGTATGTTTCGATTCTATAATTACCTCGCCCTATCTCCAGAATTTACTCCCAGTGTACAGCAGGTATGGCAACATAACATAATAGGGACACTTATGTATGCTGTAACAAGGAAACTCAAAGCACTTAAACCGATGTTTAGAGAGCAGAGGAGGAAAAAGGGGACTTATCACACAATGTACAACTGGCAAAAGGGTTTCTTGAGATGGCGCAAGTACTTGTTAGTTCAAACAGGCAGGATGAACTATTCCTACAGTTGGAACACTGCTGCCGGGTAGTACTAGCTAAAGCAGCTAAACTTGAACAGATTATGCTTCAACAGAGATAAAAAATGCAGTGGATGAAGGGGGGTGACCAGTGCTCCCGGGTGTTCTTTCGTAAGATTGCTCAAAGGAGATCGGCGAGGAGAATCTTACAAATCAATGATGATCATGGAGCCACTCACACAGATCCAGGAGCAGTAATTAATTAGTTTGTCATGTACTACCAAAATTTACTTGGTGGGGACTGACGAATAGACATGATAGATCTTCGATTCCTGCGACCATGGGCTAGACATATATTGAGTGAAGATGATGTCAACTCCTTAGTCTTGCCGTTTACTCATACGGAAGTCAAGCAGACGATTTTTGACATTGTTGAAGATAAGGCACTTGGGCCGGACGGGTATTCATCGGGCTTCTTCAAAGCTGCAAGGCCTATAGTAGGGCAGGAGGTGTCTTCGGCAGTATTGGATTTCTTTAATACGGGCCGAATTCTGAAGCAGATAAATACTACACTTTTGGCGCTCATACCAAAGGTACATTCCTCTATGAATGTTGGTGATTTTCGTCCTATATCTTGCTGCAATGTACTGTACAAGATTATTGCCAAGCTCCTTGTCCAACGGTTGAGTGTGATACTAGACAAACTTATTAGTCCGTGCCAAGCAGCGTTTGTGTCCGGACGAAGCATAGGAGACAATATTATGTTGGCGCAGGAACTATTTACGGGATATAACCAGACCCATCTACCACCCCGATGTGCTTTAAAAGTGGACATTCGGAAGGCATATGATACAGTAGAGTGGAATTTCCTGATTGCTGTGATGGAGTTATTTGGGTTCCCTCATACATTCGTGAAATGGATTGAGGAGTGTGTCACAACACCCTCATTTTCTGTTGGGATTAATGGGAAACCTCAGGGCTTCTTTACGGGGGCCAGAGGGCTTCGGCAGGGTGATCCTCTATCACCATACTTATTTGTTCTTGTGATGGAAGTCCTACAATTGGGTTTCGTACAGTTAATTGACCAGGATGAATTATTTTCCTTTCATTGGAAGTGTGATGCAGCAAGGATTTTTCAGCCGGGATTTGCTGATGATTTGTTTTTTTGGATAAATGTAAGTTTCATTAAAAAAAGAGGTAAAAAGTACAACAATCAAGTGGTTACTCCCCCAACAGACCAAGGGATACGCCAAAGTCTATAGAGTGCACATGTACTAATAGAACTGAAAAGATTAATACTAATTATCCTCTGTCTAACGTCTTCTATGATGCAAGTAGCTAATACAGTTTCCGGCCGATGGGTGTGCTCAAACCGTCTCAAGTTCCTCTCTCGCCATATATGGTATATGCATGCACCAAGTAATGCTCGATAAGCAACATTAACAATATGCTTCCCTCTCCACTTCCTCGATGCCCGTTCCACGTCTCTTGTCCACTCACGGTTAGGCCAAGCAAATTGAATATGTTGTCGTATAGCTGCAAGGCATCCTCTGCTAAATCGACATCGAAAGAACATGTGAGTGTGTGTCTCCGATGTACCCTCGTCACAGAGAATACATCCCCCTAGATGAGTCATCCATGGTTTATCAGTTGTCGGTAGCTTCTCCTGAATTGCTAACCAAAGAATGAAGTTATGTCGGGGAATCTTCAAAGAACCCAAAAGTAGTGAAGACCATCCTACTTTCGGTCCAAGTGGACAGAAAAGTCTGTATAGGGATTCTGTAGTGGATCGTTCCTCTGAAAACCGCCAGTTGATCCTGTCATCCCCTCTATGAATCTGGGGTAACATGTAAATGATCTCCATACCTTCCAAATCAGTAATGAAAGGCCACTGCCATTGCCCCTCATTAATGACTACTTGTAGTTTGGCGGATTCATCAAGTCCTAAGAGGCTCGGTCCTCGTGGGTATCTAGCAATAAGTGGGCCCAAGTGGTGCCACAGGTCCTTCCACAAGTAGAATGACCTCCCCTCTCCAATAAGAAACTCCGTCATAGGTAGGATAGAGCTGCGAAGTCGGAGCAATTTTCGCCATCCCCATGATCCTCCCTTCTCATTAATTGTCCAAATTGAAGTGTTGTGCAATCGTGTTTGCTTCAACCACTCAACCCATATAGATGTTCGGTCACATCTAATAACATCACATAACTTCTTTGCTATTAAGGAATGGTTAAGGATACTGATATCCTTAATTCCTTAGTCTCGTTCTTTAATTGGTTTACACACATCCTTCCACGCTACCTTAGCGTATCCCGACGTAGAAGTGCCTTTCCAAAGAAAAGTTCTGTGGCGTTTCTCAATTTGTTTAATAATAGCCTTCGGTAAGATGAATGTAGACGCCCAATAAATTCTCATTGCTGAAAGTACAGATTTAATGATTTGTATACGTCCAGCATACGATAATGAAATTCCTTCCCAGCCATTAATGCGAGCATCAATTTTCAATAAAAGTGGCTGACAATCGGATATAGATAATCTAGAAGACAGTAGAGGGAGGCCCAAGTACCTCATTGGTAGTTGGCCTCCTGGAAGCCCACAATTGTTAAAATCTGATCCTTCCAATCTTGTGCTGATCGAGAGATAATGACATGGCTTTTTTGAACATTCAATCGAAGTACCGACCATTCTGCAAATCGGTCCAACCCCCTCTTGAGGATCCTGAATGAGTTCAAGTCAGCTCTACAGAAAAGCAGGAGATCGTCTGCGAATCCCAACTGAAAGACTTTGGCCGGCTCACATTTACAGTGATAAGAGAATTACAAATCCTGCTCAATAAGTTGCAATAATCCCAAATGCAAGACTTCCATAGCGAGAATAAAAAGATAGGGAGATAGAGGGTCTCCCTGTCTTAGTCCACGTGCTCCTGCAAAGAAACCGTGAGGGTTTCCATTAAGACCAATCGAAAATGCTGCCGTCATTACACACTCCTCAATCCACTTGGGGAACGTTTGGGGGAATCCAAATAATTGTAGGACCGCAAGTAGAAAATCCCACTCTACAGTATCATATGCCTTCCTGATATCGACTTTCAGTATCATATGCCTTCCTGATATCGACTTTCAGGGTACAACGAGGTGGGAGACTCACCTGGTTGTATCCCATCAGCAGTTCCTGTGCCAACAAAATATTGTCCCAATGCTACGCCCTGGGATAAACGCTCCCTGACAGGGACTAATTATCTTGTCCAGAACCACACTCAACTGTTGGACAAGTAATTTCGCAATAATTTTATATAACATATTACAACACAAAATTGGCCTAAAATCACCAACAGTCATAGGAGTGTGTACCTTTGGGATTAGTGCCAAAAGTGTGGAGTTGACTTGTTTGAGTAGTTTACCGGTACTAAAGAATTCCAGTACCGCCTTTCTAACTTCCTGTCCCACCACTGGCCAGGCTGCTTTAAAGAATCCTGATGAATATCCATCAGGTCCCGGGGCCTTGTCCTCTGCATTGTCAAATACTGCTTGCTTCACATCATCCGGTCTAAACGCCAATATAAGATGGTCAGCCTCCTCACTAGAAAGAATATGTCTTGCCCACGGTCTGCGAAAGCCAATATCTAACGTTATCTGTCGTCTGTTACCGCCCAAGAGATTTTAATAGTAACAGACAAATTCATTGATAATCTCTTCTGGTTCAGTGTGGATGGTCCCGTTGTCATCCTTTATCTGCAGTATCCTCCTTGCCACCCTTCTCTGGGCTATTTTACGAAAGAAAATTCGGGAGCATTGGTCACCCCCCTTCATCCACTGCATCTTGGCTCGCTGTTGCAGCAAGATTTGTTCCAGTTTTGCCGCTTTTGCATAAACCAGGCGACAGCAGTGTTCTAATTGTAGAAAGGCCTCATACTGTCTATCTGAGCTCACCAGTTGTTGTGCCTCATCTAGAAAGCCTTTAGCTAATTCAACGTTTAGAGTCAAATCCCCCTTCTTCCTCCTTTGTTCCCTGAAGACCGGCTTCAATGCTTTAAGTTTACGTGTTACCGCCAACATAGGAACATAAGTTTACGGCTTCAATGCTAGATATTCTACACACTGGGGATAAATTCAGGTGAGTGTGTTAGGTAGTTGTCAAATCGAAACATACCTCCAGTTTGACTTTGCTTGTCCCCATGCAGTACAAGCGACGAGTGGTCAGAAGACTGCGGTATAAGGCAATGATAACATGAGGAAGGGAACCTCGCAAGCCATCTATCATTAATAAGAATTCGATCCAATCTCTTCCATAGACTCCGCGAGTTCGTGCTGCAGTTGTGCCAAGTATACCATTCCCCCTGCATAGGCACTGATATTAACCCGACCTCCTGAATACCAGCATTGAATTCTTCCATGACCAGAAGCTCCACACACCTCATTCATTTCTCGGACCGCGTTGAAACCCCCCCCCCCCACCAGCCAGGGCTCATCCGAATACTCTCGAGCTAATGTTTCCAAGGTATTCCATAAACTTCTGCGATCAATCATCTCAGAGGCACCATAAACAATAGTGATTATGAGGGTTTCACTATCTGCCCTATGAGTGACACAACAGTGCATAAATTGATTCCTCAAATCCAGAATATGAACATCCACAACATTATCATCTCACGTTACCCAAATATGGTTACCCACAGTTGTATAGTCAACAAACCATTTCCAATGAGGCAGCAAAAACGACTGAATATGCATGACGTTGTTAATACGAACACGAGTTTCTAAGATGCCCATAAAATCTAACTTGTATTCCGAGATAAGGTCCTTTAATGCGAGATGATGGTCTCTCTTATTCAGCCCCCCGACATTCTACACCGCGAGATTCAACATGGATCACTACTAGAGGGGTTGTATGTGTTAGGACCCCTAGTATTCTCTTCTGCATCGTCCAGTGAATTCAGAGCATCAAAAGGATTAAAAATAACTACTTCCTTACCCTTCTCCTTCTGCGATGAGATGTAACGTTTATTCTGTTTTGTACCTTCATCTGCTCTCGCTTTATCCTCCGCCACAACCACGGTCTTATGTTTCTTCTCTCTCTCCTCGGGGGCTGGTGGAGGGAGGACATTGGCTTTTGGTACATACACTTTCACCGGAGGCTTTGTCTGTTTCTGAGGTTTGGTCAACGAACACTCCTTCTCCGAGTGACCCAACGTCATGCATCCTGTGCATTTAGGGGGAAGCCATTCATACTTGATATCAACCTTGCATGGGGTTTCCCCGCCATCTTCATCTGGCGTCATTATGATAACATCAATTTCTGAGTAACATCAGTCATCACGCATACACGAGCGAAGTCCAGTCTCGTGCATGCCCTCGTTATCGCATCAGGGTATAGAGGCTTACCCACATCGCTAGCCACAATACTCAATCCTTCCATTGTCCAGAATTCCAATGGAAGGTGTCGCAGTTTTATCCAGACAGGCACTTGTGTATGCTTCAACTTTCTCATAGCCATACTCGGTTCCCACTTTTGCAATACAATTGATTGTCCCTGAAACAGCCATGGCCCCCCTTATATGACCTCCTCCATATCAATTTCCATTTTAAATTGGAAGAAAAAGAAGCCATTAGCAGTTGCTGTGACCTCTCGTAGTGCCGGCCAAATCGAATGGGCAAACTCCATTAAGTGGTGATAGTACGGCCGCTTACCCATAAAGTATCCCACTGCCGTAGATTTCCATCGTTTGGATCCGTCACGCACAGTATCTAGTGAAGGGCGAACTACAACCTCCCCATTTTGCTTCGTTGGGGCAATGAAAGATAGTGTTTTCAGGGACGAATTGTTGAATGTGTCAGCAATTTTATCATTAACAATCCCATTAGAACCAGTGTGAAGCGGAATGTTCCCAATAAACAAGTGAAAGGGTGTCTATTTTTTCCCCAGGTTGCTGTTTTTTCCCCCATAAAACTGATGATGTTAGCCCTAAGATTGCTGACATCAGCCCTAGCATCATGGATGACATCAGCCCTAGTAGGGCTAATGTCAGGCGCCCTCTCATCCACATCACCGTCCTTGTCACCCACTTCCGCCGCCACTTCAGCTCCAGCCGTATCCACATAGACGTCCACGTCAGCTTTCCGGCACACGTCATCGATCGCCGGGAAAGTTACCGGCATTCACCAACACGCCGGAAAAATGCGCAAGGGGACCCAGGAGCTGCAAAAGTGTTCGCAACAACACCGGCACTCATTGGACGACCAGAAAGTCCTCCATTTCCGCCCATCTCCGACGAAGAATCGCAACCAATCGCCGCCCTGGGGAGTTGAAGCTTTGCAGACGTCTCACCTCCATTTCCCGAGGGAGAAAGCAGCGCCTGGCCTTGAGAATTTCTCCGATCACCGGTCGCTCTTGCCCGCGCGCCACCATTGGCGTTTCACACAGACTTCTGCCGTCTCCAAAGCGCGATTTCCATCGGATTTTTAGGTCGTTCAAAGCAGCCATGGAAGCCTCATCGCCCTGGTCAATAACCCGATTGGCAAGTTTCAAAAATTCATCCAGATTGAACGAGGAGGAAGACGATTCGCCATGGTCGACTTTCAAGCTCGCGCCGCCTCCAAATTCCAGATCTGCAGTCGCGGTTTCAGCTCCCGGTTTCCCTCCTTTCGCCATCGACAGCCCTTCTACGCCCATGCAAACCCTTGGCCTACCCTCAGCCGGCAGAAAGACGGCATTTTCAGCCGGCACCGAGAGACCCGACCCTTCATCTTCTCCATCACGCACAGCTCGGTTTCGCAAAACATGTCCATGGCCGTCCTTCTTCCGCCTACCATTCACTGTTCCGTCACTCTCGCCGTCAACCAGAGCCTCGCCGGCGGTGTCCACTTCGCCGGCCGGAAGTGAGGAAGATGAAGCATTAGTATGTGAATTTTTAGAGAGAGAATTTTTTTTTGGGTCCATTAGTTTTTGCTGATGATTTGTTGCTATTCTGCCGTGCCGATATGAACTCTATTGGAGTCTTTAAGACAGGATTAGATCGCTTTGCTGAATGGTCAGGGCTCAGGCTGAATGTGCAGAAAAGCCACCTTATTATCTCACGTTCAGCACAAGAATGAGAGACTCGGATTTCAAGAGGGAGTCCTACCGATGAGGTATTTGGGGCTACCTCTCTTATCTTCTCGATTAACAGTTGCTGATTGTAACCCATTATTGTTGAAAATTGATAAACGCATTGCGGGTTGGGAGGGTATGGCTCTTTCTTATGTTAGTAGGGTGCAGATTATTAAATCTGTACTCTTGTCGCTGAATTTATATTGGTCATCGGCGTTCGTCCTGCCAAAGAAAGTTACTAATGAAATTGAGAAGAGACTGCGAACTTTCTTGTGGAAGGGGACAACAAACAGTGGTTATGCGAAGGTAGCGTGGAAAGATCTACGCCGACCGGAAGATGAGGGAGGACTAGGATTCAAAGATATTGCTATCTTGAATCGCGCGACAAAGAAACTCTGTGATATCATCAGGTGTGATAGGACCTCAATTTGGGTTGAATGGCTTTACCAGGGTCGATTACGAGACACCTCCATTTGGACGATTAGGGAGAATATAGGCTCATGGGGTTGGCGGAAAATTCTATGTCTACGGGTTTTTTTTTGTTTTGGGTAATGTAATTTTTATTAAGTAAAAATGGTACAGTACAACAAAGTGATCATCAGGTGGTTTCTCCCTTGACAGGCCAAGGGATACGCCATAGTCTATACAAAGCTCGTGTACTGACAGAACTAGCTAATGAAATACTAATGATCCGCTGCCTGACATCATCAACTATCAATAACGCCATGGTGCTCGGAGTCCTCTCAATGTGCTCAAAACGTCTCAAGTTTCTCTCCCTCCAAATGTGGTAAACAGAAAATGCTAATAGTGCTTGATAAGCTATGTTAACGATGTGCTTACCCCTCCATCTGCGAGAAGCCCACTCAATGTCGTTTGCCCAGTCTCTATTGGGCCAATGAAATCGTACCTTTCTCCGAATTGCTGTGAGACACTGTCGGCTAAATCTGCACTGGAAGAAAAGGTGTGAATGTGTCTCTATTTCCCCTTCTTTACAAAGTATGCAATCGCCAAAGTGAGATAACCATGGTTTGTCTGTCGTAGGCAGCTTCCCAAGAATAGCAAGCCATAGGATGAATGAGTGGCGTGGAATCTTTAGCGAGCCCGAAAGTAGTGAAGCCCAACCTACTTTTGGCTCAGGGAAATACTCGGTGGCAGCCCTCCGTCACATCTCCACACCACCCGATCCTCACCTCCAGAAATAATCGGTAGGTTATGAGTGATCTCCAAACATTCGAAGTCCGTGATAGGAGGCCATTGCCGCTCTCCTGCTGAGATCACCGAGCTGAGTTTTGCTGATTTTTCAATTCCAAGATGGTGTGGAGCACGAGGGAATCGTTCGATAAGTGGTCCCAAGTGATGCCATGGGTCCTGCCAAATATAGAATCTTTCTCTATTTCCAATCTGGTAGTCCATGATAGAGCGAAGAAATGGTCGGAGTCTGAGCATTTTTTGCCATCCCCAAGAACCTCCATGCTCACTGACAGTCCAAATCGATGTGTTCCATAACCGGTCTTCGTAAAGCCACTGAACCTAGATGGATGTCCTATCGCACCGAATAACATCACATAATTTCTTGCTCATTAGTGCGCGATTCAAGGTAGAGATGTCCTTGAATCCAAGTCCTCCCTCGTCCGCTGATCAACACACATCTTTCCAGGCGACCTTGGCGTAGCCAAATAGATGTCGTACCCTTCCATAGAAAATTCCGCAGTCTCTTCTCAATTTCTTTAATGACTTTCTTAGGTAATATGAACGCAGATGCCCAATATAAACTCATTGCCGATAATACGAATTTGATGATTTGTACTCGCCCAGCATATGATAGCGACATCCCTTCCCATCCAGTAATACATGCATCTATTTTTAAAATAAGTGGTTGACAGTCAGAGATAGACAGTCTAGAAGAGAGTAAGGGTAGTCCTAGATACCTCATTAGAAGGTGTCCCTCCTGGAAACCCAAAATATCCAACATCTGATCTTTTAATTCTTGAGCTGAACGGGAGATGATTAAGTGGCTTTTATGAACATTCAGCCGAAGACCCGACAACTCCGCAAATCTATCCAATCCCTCCTTGAATACTCTGATGGAGTCACCGTCAGCTCTACAGAAGAGAAGGAGATCCTCTGCAAATCCCAACTGGAAAATCTTGGAATTCTCACACTTCCAATGATAAGTGAATTGCATGTCCTGTTCAATTCGTTGCAGGAATCCCAGATGTAAAACTTCCATAACAAGTACAAATAGATAAGGAAATAGCGGGTCTCCCTGTCGTAGTCCTCTCGCTCCAGTAAAGAACCTATGAGGTTTGCCATTGAGCCCAATCGAAAATGATGTCGTGGATACACACTCCTCAATCCACCTTGTGAACGTTCTATGAACAAAATCCACTAACTCAGTCGTCATGCCTTCCAAGGAGATTGGATTGCCATCCATTGGCAACGAGGAAGTCGTCGGCGAAACCAGAGTTCGCATCTTCTTTTCCTCATGAAAGCCCAGCAGTTTTTCCTTACCCGCGCCGTTGCCGAAGTTCTGCCCTCCGCTCGCCGGCCCGCCATCGTCAGCCGTCTCATCCCCAACGTCGGCCAAAGTATCAGTCCCACAAACTCCATCATCGACCGTGCTAGAGTCCATCCTATTTCAGTAACTGCTTCTTCAGAAATGCAAAATGCATGAGTTTAGACCTGCATTTGGCTCAAGTTTCGTGTAATTATGAGAACGTTCAAAATTTAGCTTTTTTGCATGGCTTTATTAAAGCAGATTCGATTCCCGTTTACACTAACTTGTAGTTATTATTACGCTTTAAAAATTTACAACACAAACGCATGGGTGTAGACCAACGTTTGGGTCATGTTTCGTCGAATTCTAAAAACGTTCAAAATTTAGCTCTTTTGCACGGTTTTATTAAAGCAAGTTATTTTTCCTTTTTACACTAACTTGTAGTTATTATTACGCTTATCAAATTTACCACACAAATGCATGGGTCTAGATCTACGTCTGGATCAAGTTTCATGGAATTCTGATAACGTTAAAAATTAAGTTGTTTTGCACAGTTTTTTTAAAGCAAGTTCGTTTCCATTATACACTAACTTGTATTTATTATTACGCTTTGCAAATTTACAAGACAAATGCATTGGTGTAGACCAACGTTTGGGTCAAGTTTACTCGAATTCTAAGAACGTTCAAAATTTAGTTGTTTCGCACGGTTTATTAAAGCAAGTTCTTTTTGCTTTTACACTAACTTGTTGTTATTATTATGCTTAGAAAACTTACTACAAAAACGCATGGGTCTAGACCTACGTTTGGGTCAAGTTTCATAGAATTCTGAGAACGTTCAAATTTTAGTTGTTTTGCTCGATTTTATTAAAGCAAGTTCATTTCCCTTTTACACTAACTTGTAGTTATTATTACGCTTAGCAAATTTACCAAACAAATGCATGAGTTTAGACCTACGTTTGGGTCATGTTTCGTGGAATTCTGAGAACGTTCAAAATTAAGCTGTTTTGCACGGTTTTATTAAAGCAAGTTCGTTTCCCTTTTACACTAACTTGTAGTTATTATTATGCTTAGCAAATTTACCACACAAATGCATGGGACTAGACCTACGTTTGGTTCAAGTTTCGTGGAATTGTGATAACATTCAAAATTTAGTTGTTTTACATGGTTTTATTAAAACAAGTTTGTTTCCCTTATACACTAACTTGTATTTATTATTACGCTTTGTAAATTTACAACACAAATGCATGGGTGTAGACAAGCGTTTGCTACAAATTTTGTCGAATTCTAAGAACGTTCAAAATTTAGCTATTTTGCACGATTTTATTAAAGCAACTTCTTTTTCCTTTTACACTGACTTGTTGTTATTATTACGCTTATCAAATTTACCACACAAATGCATGGGTCTAGACCTACATTTGGGTCAAGTTTCGTGTAATTCTGAGAACGTTCAAAATTTAGCTGTTTTGCTCGGTTTTATTAAAGCATGTTCTTTTTCCTTTTACACTAACTTTAGTTATAATTACTCTTTGGAAATTTACCACACAAATGCATGAGTTTAGACCTACTTTTGGGTCAAGTTTCGTGGAATTCTGAGAACGTTCAAAATTAAACTATTTTGCACGGTTTTATTAAAGCAAGTTCGTTTCCCATTTACACTAACTTGTAGTTATTGTTACGCTTAGCAAATTTACCACACAAGTACATGGTTCTAGACCAACGTTTGGGTCAAGTTTTGTGGAATTCTATGAACATTCAATATTTAGCTGTTTTGCACGGTTTATTAAAACAAGTTCGTTTCCATTTTTACACTAACTTGTAGTTATTAAAACTATTTGCAAACTTACCACACAAATGCATGAGTTTAGACTTACATTTGGGTCAAGTTTCGTCGAATTCTGAGAACGTTCAAAATTTAGTTTTTTTGCATGGCTTTATTAAAGCAGATTTGATTCCCGTTTACACTAACTTGTAGTTATTAATACGCTTTGCAAATTTACCACACAAATGCATGGGTCTAGACCTACGTTTGGGTCATGTTTCGTGGAATTCTGAGAACGTTCAAAATTTAGCTGTTTTGCTCGGTTTTATTAAAGCAAATTCGTTTCCCTTTTACACTAACTTGCAGTTATTAAAACTATTTGCAAACTTACCACACAAATGCATGAGTTTAGACTTACATTTGGGTCAAGTTTCGTCGAATTCTGAGAACGTTCAAAATTTAGTTTTTTTGCATGGCTTTATTAAAGCAGATTTGATTCCCGTTTACACTAACTTGTAGTTATTAATACGCTTTGCAAATTTACAACACAAACGCATGGGTGTAGACCAACGTTTGGGTCATGTTTTGTCGAATTCTAAGAACGTACAAAATTTAGCTGTTTTGCAGGGTTTTATTAAAGCAAGTTATTTTTCCTTTTTACACTAACTTGTAGTTATTATACGCTTATCAAATTTACCACACAAATGTATGGGTCTAGATCTACGTTTGGGTCAAGTTTCATGGAATTCTGATAACGTTAAAAATTAAGCAGTTTTGCATAGTTTTTTTTTTTGGTAAATGTAAGTTTCATTCAGTAAAATAAAATAGTAGTACAGTACAACAGTGTGGTTATCAACTAGTTTCTCACTCGACAGGCCAAGGGATACGCCACAATCTATATAAAGCTCGTTTACTGACTGATCTAGGTAGAGAGATACTAAGGATCCGCTGCGTGATATCCTCAACAATCAATAAAGCCATGGTGCTAGGTGTCCTCTCGGTGTGCTTGAATCTTCTCAAGTTTCTCTCCCTCCAAATGTGGTAAATACATGATGCTAATAGTGCTCGATAAGATATGTTAACAATGTGTTTACCTCTCCATTTTTGGGAAGCCCATTCAATATCCTTTATCCAATCTCTATTGGGCCAAGAATATCGTACCATTCTCCGGATTGCTGTGAGACACTGTCGAATAAATCTGCACTGAAAGAATAAGTGGCCATGTGTCTCTATCCCTCCCTCATTACATAGAATACATGGGCCAAGGTGCGCTAACCATGATTTGTCCGTCGTAGCCAATTTGCCTAGAATAGCAAGCCACAGGATGAACAAATGACGTGGAATCTTCAGTGATCTCGAAAGTAGTGAAGAGCAGCCTACTTTCGGTCCTGGGGATCAAAAAGCCTATATAGAGCCTGGGTTGTAGGTTTTTCCTGATCAAATCTCCAAATAATTCAATCCTCCCCTCCATGGATTGTGGGTAAACCATGTGTGATCTCCAGACACTCAAAATCTGTGTGATAGGAGGCCACTGCCACTCTCCTTCACTAATAACTGTACTCAATCTGGCTGATTCCTCCATTCTGAGTAGTCTCGGTCCCCGTGGGAATGTGACACTGAGCGGTCCGAGATAATGCCACGGGTCCTGCAAAAATATCAAACACAACAAGGTGATCTATCTCAAGTAGTCCCCACACTTTTACATTCTCTTTATACAAACAAAACGTGATTTGCATTCAAACTGACAACGAGGAGAAAACTACATGCTGGCCCGACCTGACAGAATATAACTTTAGGACCTAGTTTTCGACAAGTAGACACCTCAAAGTCTATTCCTGAATAAAAATGTCAGCAAAGGAATGAGTTTGTCACTCACTAAGTAAATAACCAGCCCTATCTACATATGTATATCAAATATAGCGCCAAACAAGATAAGTAGGACCCATGCATAGAATATAGTCAATTTAATTCTAACATAATCAGTTTTATTACACCACATAGCTATTTCACAATAAGACAATCATAAACTTTTCTTTTTCATAGTTTGCTTATCAGAAGGTGATATCGTGTTTTTTCCGTCAACTCAATCTAACCATTATATAAATTCAAGTGAAATCCCCTTCACAGCTGCTCATCAATCTTATTTCGCATCATTGCTCTTTATCGCATCATAGCTTTTTTCATATCGCATCAAAACTCTCATAGCTTTTTTCATATCGCATCAAAACTCTTTTCATTCATTTCTTTCTCATTCCATGTACACAATATCGTCAATCAAATTAAATCATTCACCAGTCACATATTTTCATATGAATCAACGTCAGCATGAATCACAAATTTATATAACAGCAATACCACAAATAAAG
>NW_011628123.1:109751-110075 GCF_000512975.1 Sesamum indicum | reverse complement strand
TAATTTTTTATATTTTAAAATATATTATATATAATTAAGAACAAAATATATGAACCAACAAATCACATTTAAAAAAAAAACTTATGGTATTATTGACACAATAAAAAAAGTTAGTGTAGTAGTATTAAAATGATGGTTAATCACTTTTGTAAACAAAAAAAAGAGGAGTAATTAAAATTAATTTTTAAATTAATTTAACTAGGGGTGCAATTGCGATATTCAAAAATTGGTGCGATGGTGTCATTAACTGCCTTTTGTGAGTGTAGATGGCATTTTTTTTCTTTAATACTAGCTATTATAGCACGTCTTTCTTGTAGGAGTAGG
>NW_011628123.1:108954-109539 GCF_000512975.1 Sesamum indicum | reverse complement strand
TTAAGGGCCTTGCTAGAGGAGCGATAAAGTGTCTGGTCAGAGCAGGTTTATATGCCTTCACATAGGAGGGTTCAAGTGCATGCACAAAACTTACAAGAATCGCTAGAGAAGGACCTAGATTTACCTCCTTATAAAATCTAAAATACACCAATGTACCTCCCTATTTTTTTTTCCTATAAAAGACTAATTTACTCATTTATAATATCACAGGGTGCAAATTGCTATTCACCCATGAATTATATATTTGAAGTTCAGATCAATAATTAATAATAATAGATATACATATTTAGAATATCTCACAGTAATACAAATGTAGTTAATTAATTCTTGATGCAAGTTATCTTTGAACTACTTAATTTGTATGTCATTGCAGGACGGGGACGAGGTCTACTACCGGTTTCCGCTCGACAAGAGACTACAACACTTCTTTACATCTTACTGTAAGCAGAAGAAAGTAAACTACGACGCAAGAGCATTTGTGTACGATGGCCAACGCGTCAAAGCTTCAAAAACTCCCCTGGAGGTAACGTCTATTGATACTTTCGCGTAACATCTTTATTTCCGTCTTTGATGCTAGAATTTAAT
>NW_011628123.1:106541-107150 GCF_000512975.1 Sesamum indicum | reverse complement strand
TTGACAATATGCTTCCCCCTCCACTTCCTCGATGCCCATTCCACGTCTCTTGTCCACTCACGATTTGGCCAAGCAAATCGAATATGTTGTCGTATAGCTGCAAGGCATCCTCTGCTAAACCGACATCGGAAAAACATGTGATTGTGTGTCTCCACTGTACCCTCGTCACACAGAATACATCCCCCTAGATGGGTCATCCATGGTTTATCAGTTGTCGGTAGCTTCTCCTGAATTGCTAACCATAGGATGAAGTTATGTCGGGGAATCTTCAAAGTACCAGAAAGTAGTGAAGACCATCCTACTTTCGGTCCAGGTGGACAGAAAAGTCTGTATAGGGATTGTGTAGTGGGTCGTCCCTCTGAAAACCGCCATTTGATCCTGTCATCCCCTCCATGAATCTGAGGTAAAGTGTAAATGATTTCCAAGCATTCCAAATCAGTAATGAAAGGCCACTGCCATTGTCCCTCATCAATGACTACTTGTAGTTTGGTGGATTCATCAAGTCCTAGGAGGCTCGGTCCTCGTGGGAATCTAGCAATAAGTGGGCCCAAGTGGTGCCATGGATCCTTCCACAAGTAGAATGATCTCCCCTCTCCAATAAGGAATTCC
>NW_011628123.1:103781-106366 GCF_000512975.1 Sesamum indicum | reverse complement strand
AGAATTGGATCGCTGAACTTCGCGATTTGTCCATTCAAGCTGAGAATGTGCTAGAAAGATATGTCATTGAAGTGGTGTCCAGAAGAAAAGGAAAAGGCCTTAAAATGGTTCTCAAAAGATTCACTTGTGTATTGAGCGAGTGGTCAAGAATGCACCAAATTGGAGAAGACATTAAAGATATGAAGTCTCATATGTCCGACCTCACCAAATAGTCGGAGTCTACGAGTGTAGGAGACAACTCATCAAGATTGGTAGATGATACCGATAGGTCAAGAAGAACGTATGGGCATGAGGTTGAAAAATATTTTGTAGGAATGAAGGAGGATATTAAACAGTTAGAATCAGTTCTGACAACTGATGACAAATCAAATGGAGTGATTTCCATATGTGGCATGGGAGGATTGGGAAAGACACTCTTGCTACTAAAATTTACAATGGGGAGGCCGTGGAGCGGTGCTTCAAATATCGTGCTTGGGTTTGTGTAAGTCAGCAGTTTCAACCCAAAACTACTTTCCAACGACTACTAAAGCAACTTCTTCCAAATGAAAGTGAAGATCAAGACGAAGATACATTGGTCAGAAAGTTGTACCAAGTACAAAGAGACAGAAAATGTCTCCTAGTTTTGGATGACGTTTGGGAAGTTGATCACTGGAATTGCTTAAGGCGTGCCTTTCCCATTGCAGAGGCAGATAGCAAAGTTTTGCTCACAACCAGAAATCAAAACATTGCCTCCAGAGGATACGTCCACAATCTCAAGTGTTTGGATGAAGATGAAGGATGGGAGCTCCTTCAAAAGATAGCATTCCCAAACAACTATTCACAAGGTTAGTTTGTAAAATTTCTTGTTTTATTTTATTGATTTTGAATCTTCTTTCTCTAGTTAGTGACAATAGAAAAAAGAGTAATGATACTAAAGATATCTTTAATAGTATATATTTAGCGAAAAAGATTATTTTGTTAAGTCTAATTTTTTTTATAGTTTTCATGATGACAAGATTGTTTGAATTTTCTTATGTAAATTTCAAGTTGATCTATATGTATAAAATGCCATTGAATAGCAATTTAAAATTTATTTCTTGATACAAAATTTGTTTAAAACGTAAAAGGAATAAAACATTTAGAAAGTCATACAAAGAAATGGATTCAGCAATATAAAGTTATGCTTTCAGATTTTATTTCTATTTTTTATTTGTTGAAAGTATAGGGCGAAATTCTCTTGTTTTGATTTGTTTTAATTACTATACATATTTATAAGAAATTCAAATTTTATAATATTTTGAATTAACTTACATTCATTGATTATGTATTCAGAGATACCTACAACTGAAATAAAGTTGTTGGAAGAATATGGAAGAAAAATAGTAAAAAAATATGGTTATTTACCATTACCCATTTCAGTTATTGGAGGAACTCTTCATCATGAAAAGGCATCAATAGAATGGAAAAATATGTGTAGAAATTTTGATTCGTACCTTCTACATGGGAGAGGTTTGGAGAATGACAAAGGAGTAAATCAAATACTATATTTGAGTTATAATGTGCTCCCTTACAATCTGAAACCATGTTTTTTGTATTTGGCTTGTTTTAAAGAAGATGAAAAAATAGATATAGAAAAACTATATTTACTATGGTTGGCTGAAGGCATGATTTATTCCGAAGATAAGGGAAGAGGAGAAAGTTTGAGAGATGTGGCAGAACAGTATTTATTCGAGCTAGCAAATAGGTGTATGGTTGAAGTGGAAACAGACAAGTTGCCGCTATATAATAGAGTTAAGTCATGCCGGCTTCATGATATGATACGAGATTTGTGTTTGTCAAAAGGAAAAAAAGAAGGATTTCTGGAGGTTATAGATAAAAACATGGGAGGAGAAGAGTCTTCAATTTGTAAAACAAATAGATTGGCTATCTGTGGGTGGGAGTGGATAACGATCTTAGTTACAGGATTGGGGAAAATAAGAACATAAGATCTTTTGTATTCAAAGATTATCAATTTGAGAATTGGAAATTGCCCAAAGGAATCGCAAAATGGAAGCTGTTGAAGCTATTGAGTCTCGAAAATAGTATTGTGAAAGAATTGCCACCATCTATATGTAAGCTACCTTGTTTGCAGACATTGAATGTGAAAAATACAATGAGATTACCTAATTGCATATACAAAATGAAGCGCTTGAGGCATCTATTTATGAAAGATGATCATGAGAGGGTTGGAGGCGAAAAATTGAAATTTGAAGGCTTGAATGAATTGGAGATGGTTGATGATATCTGGGTTGGTGATGTGGTTGATGATATCACTCATCTTCTTAAATTGCCCAAGATGGACATGGATGTTAATACGAATCGGGAAGATGGCTCAACTCTTTTCAGGAGGTTGGTGATGTGTCACTCACTACATTACTTGAGAATCACACATTGTCGAGTGAGCAAATTACCAGCTTATGAAGTTCAACTATATGAAAATGTGATAGAATTGCAGCTTGTGGGTACAAGGATTGAGGAAGACCCAATGGAAATACTAGAAAAGCTTCCCATGTTAAGAGTTCTTGGCTTGTGGAGCAATCCATATGTGGGCAGAGAGATGGTTTGTC
>NW_011628123.1:102111-103030 GCF_000512975.1 Sesamum indicum | reverse complement strand
TAATCACATTAATAAAGAATTTTGAAACAATTAATGCAATATCAACAATATTACATTAATAAATATAAATAATTATAAATTACATAATAATCATAAAAAAATAAATTACAACAATATTCCCAGTACATACTAACATTGTTACATAATAATGTACATAATCATAAAATTTGCTAAAATGTATAAATTTATTTATTTGTTCAAAATTATTAAATATATTAATAGTTTATAAAAAAAATATATTATTCAAAAATTAGGAACGGGTTTAGTAATGCTAAAGAAAATATTAAAAGTTTTAGCAAAACTCGTTCCAGAATCCGTTACAAAGACTGTCCCAAAAAAGTATACCTGAACTAGACGAATTGTTCCAAATTAATATATAATCGTTCCAAATAGAATTACTAATCAGTATCTAATATGTGTTCCAAATTCTATGAACCGTTCCTAATTCTATTCCTAAAATAATTCTACAAGTGTGTTCCAAATTCAATAACTCGTTGCAAAAAAATATTTCATAGACCGTTCCTAAATTCATCCCAATTAGAAAGAAGAAATAGTTTCAAATTAAAATTATGATTATAAATACCGTTCCAAAATTTCACCTAAAAAATATAAGTAACCATTAGAAAGACAATCCCCAACCGTTCCTATTCTTAAATTAAAATTTTTTGGGCTAAATCGATATTAGGAATGGATTTCAACGACCGATACAATTACCATCCCTAGTTGCAACTGTTTTTCATAAACCGTTCCTACATTTTTGTAACGCCAACTGCAGGGGCGGTTTTTCATCCATTCCAAACTCCGGTTCAAATAGGTTTTGTGATCTTGACATCGTCCAAAGTTAAACATTCCAAAATCTACCCAAATCCTGCCTTTTTTTGTAGTGTTACCATCAAGTTGAGTCAAAAGTTTGGCGTGT
>NW_011628123.1:84580-102042 GCF_000512975.1 Sesamum indicum | reverse complement strand
GAGGTACCTGCAACAAAAAATCAAACAAACCAACACAGCCAGAAAAGAAGGGCACCTTAGTTTTATGGCCAGACAAAAGAGAGCATAAGCGGGGGTACAATCCCCAAACATCTGTCAACAACAATAAAATCCAAGTAGAGACTAAGGAATACAACTTACAAATAATAAGAATGTCCAAGATATGCAACGTAATGGAGGACACCTCACAAGCACAGTAAAGTAGTAAAATAAACATGAGTCCATTATACATCAAACAGACAAGCGTAGTGGAGGATACAACAGTCAATCCATGGATCCTCATAAGCACCTACAAGTATGGTAGCATTGACAGTCCAACACAGCTAAGGAAAAATAAAGCATAATTGGGAATGCAACTCCCTCACATCTCTGCATAGTTCTGATGTCGGGGAAGCCATAAGAGTCAAGTTTGGTGATCTCTATAATCTTGCCTCGCATGTGATCGTTAGTTAGTAGAGCATAACACAGGCTTGGTTAGCAAGCAAATCTGCTGTTTGGTTGTCTTCTCTATAGATATGAGATTTCTTGATCTCATATTTGAATACAAGATTTTTCATAATTTTTTTTTTACTATATACATTCAACATAAATGTTTAAAATATTAGTACAATATTATACCAATAAATAATAGTATTTATGTTAGAAATAAACGAGAAAAAATATTTGAATTTTGAAAGAAAGAAATTGAAGGAAAAAAGTCCTTTTACAGTAAAAAAGATCAATTTTGTGCCTAGATTTTGTTCCATATGAAGACTAATTAAATAATGTGGAGAATTTACTCTATATTGTAAGTTTAAATGAATATAAAAATGTGAATAATAAATTATACTAAAAGATATAACTTCTATTAACAAACAATTATTTATGTCCAACTTCCAATCAACCGATAGTCTCCTAATTTAATCGTCGGAGTGATTTTTTTGGGTGTACCCCAACATTTTTGACTTGTTGCTTTGATTTCAGACTTCTTTGCTATGAAAACCCCGAGAACCTAGTGCAATTCCACCGACCTCGTCATTATACAGTTATCATAACAAATAATAGCATAATCATGTTTATTGCGGAGTAGCACAAAATTATTGAACTAAAAATATTATCTTCGGTTGCAATCAGGTTTATTGTAATTATTATTTTTAAGATATAATAACAATATTGTTACAAAGTACTCGAGATCCGAAAAAAAGGTACATATAAGCTACAGGATATGCAGGGACGAGATCTGCCGCGCCCATGGAATATACAGAATCTTAAGAAGTTTTACGCATGAACATGGGAGTTCGCATTTTGGTGCCTGTGAATGGCCATCAACCACTAAGAGGTCGCGCTCTGGTGCCTGTGAAAGGCCATCAACCATGAAAAGTTCACGTTATGGTGCCTGTGAAAGGCGGTCAACCAAAAGAGGTCGCGTTATGGTGCCTGTGAAAGGCCATCAACCACGAATAGGTCGCGTTCTGGTGCCTGTGAAAGGCCATCTACAGAGAGATTGAATTCTGATGCCTGTGAAAGGCCTATCAATCCCAAGAAGATACCTTAAGGAGCCTGTGAAAGACCATCAATTATGAGAATCGCATCTAAGGTTAGGAGGGTCACATCTTGTGTGTTAGAGATAGTCACGACTGCATATGTCAATGCTTCAAGAAACTTGTACAAACTGTAATTTCTCCGAAAACAATTTATGAAATCAGTTCGTCTGTTCGTATTACGTTAATTTGAAGACTGCGTACGTTTTTATGCTTTTGTTTTTACCTGCTATCAAAGTCTTCAGGGTATTAAACATGAACTGAAAAAGATGCATCCTTCATGCCAACTGAAAAAGAGGCATCCAATTAAGCGCGAACTGAAAAAAGACGCGTTCAACGTATGCAATCTGAAAAAGATGCATCCTTCGTGCCAACTGAAAAAGAGGCATCCAATAAAGCGCGAACTGAAAAAGACGGGTTCAACGTATGCGATCTGAAAAAGACGCATCCTTCATGCCAACTGAAAAAGAGGCATCCAATTAAGCGCGAACTGAAAAAGACGCCTTCAACGTATGCGATCTGAAAAGACGCATCCTTCGTGCCAACTGAAAAAGAGGCATCCAATTAAGCGCGAATTGAAAAAGACGCGTTCAATGTATGCGATCTGAAAAAGACGCATCCCTCGTGCCAACTGAAAAAGAGGCATCCAATTAAACACGATCTGAAAAAGATGCGTTCAACGTATATGAACCGAAAAAGGCGCGCTCAACATAGGCGACTCGAGAAAGGTTAACAAATGGGGATACTTCAAATGGGGGTGAAAGAAGCGTTTAACAAAGACGATAAACGTGTGAACGGAAATGCAAAATAACATGCATACGAATTGCCAAAAGATGAATTCCATTGATGAAGCTTCATTTACAGAGTTACATCACAAAAATATGCCCCTCAGCGTCAGCTCTCAAATACACAGTTGCATGGATCAACAAAAATATCAAGGGGAGTAATTGTTAGAACAGAATCTAGACCGAGATTCTATTACAAAAGTCGGAGACCTAATCGCATCAATCATCATCCTCAGCCTCCAGCTCTTCACGCAGAGCAGCGAACTCGTCGTCTTTCAGATCAGGTTCGGCGGGATAGGGTTGGAGATCGGCGTCAAGTGTGATATCCAACTGACTATAGTCAAACGACTCTTGAAATCCACCAAGCTTCTCGATCTGGTCTTCACAGGTCTTATAACCCTTGGCGAATGAGTCGGCAGACTTGATTTCCATAACAGTTGTGAAGGTGTCCGTCTTCAGGAAGTCGCGGACAACAGCCATACGAGAACCAGCCAAGATTCGATGGTGTTCCTCCAGGGTATTGCGACCAACCTGGCCTTCCTCAAGACCTTGCTTGTGGCCCTCAATCAGGTCGACCTCATGGCCAGCCTCAAAGCGTTCCCTCTTGCCTTCAGATAAGGCGACATCCCTCTCAGATAAAGCGATCTCCTTTTCCTTCCTGGCGGCATCGAGCTCACCCTCCAAACCCTTGATCTTCTCAGCAAGAATCACCATCTCGTCCGCGTGCTTAAGATCCAACTTGTCTCACTCTGCCAGTTGGGCCTGGAGCTCCTTCACCTTCCTATCCGTCAATATGTAGTTCTTGTGATAGGATGTGCATTTCATGAACAGGCTCCGGAAGAATGTTAAGGCCTACAAAGTCGTGCAAAGTTATTCGGGTTCGAACATTAGAGCCGATCCAAGAATACGAGATTACCTGCAGCTGGGCATGGACGCCATACTCCTCGATCCTAATAGGGTTGTTCGTCACCAAAGAACTCTGGTTGCGGAGGGAGGTGAAAGAGTTATACAGGTCGAAAGTTTCCCTTCCTGCTTCCGAGAAGAGCACCGTGCTGGAAGAGCAATCCCACCTAGGAGTCGTTCGATCTCCCTGAGGTTCAGACGAATGCGACTGAGGACCCCTTATGACTTCCTGGGTCTCCTCCCAATGCGAAGCGAGCTGTTCCAACCTCAGGAACCTTTCTCGCTCGTCCGCTTGACTAGTCTTGTCCGCAGCTTCCCTAGCCATCCTACTCAATGCCCTAGGCCGATGAGATTTAAATTTTAAAGAACCAGAGGGTTCCATCGGTTCTTTCTCCTTCGGATCTTCCCCCTACCCCTGCATTTGTGAGAACCGCTTCCTTTCTTCGATCTTTCCCCACTATCGCGATCCGATTTCTCAGACTCACCCCCCTGATCTCCACTTGCATTGTCCAGGTTCAACTCTAAATCGCTAGAGTTATATCCATAGAGAGGTTGGGAAGGAGTCTCTTCGCTGTCAACTTAGATGGGCTGACAATTTGCAGGGCTCGCAGGCTCGCGTGGTCGCGAAGGAATAGGTGCAGGAGGAAGGTCATTAAAAGGCGCGACTTGCTTTCCCTTGGCCTTGCCCTTAGCCATTTTATACTCAGCCGCCTTCAGTGATAGAGCATTACGAGAACTCATGATGATACTACCTGAAAATATCAAAGCGTGTAAGCGAATTCGAGTAGAACGACAGAAGAAAACATCATGTCAGAAAGAAAAATCACCTAAAGACTCTTCGATGTGGAGGGACGCTGGAGAGAGCCCAGACAGTTGCAAAACCTTCTCAGTGAGAAGCTTCTTGAAGTCGTATTTAAAAGTCGTTAGGCTATTTATCTGATCGCCCTCCAGCCCCCCTCCACTTGTTTCCGAAACGGGTTTATATTTATACTATTCGGTTTTAAAGGGCCAGACACTTCTAGGAGGTCGAATAAAAATATAGCGATCTAACCAGACACATTCGACTTCAGAGTTCTCAGATATCTACAGTCAGGCTTGGCCGAAAGGTAAAATAAACCTCTATCACCGGATCGTTTGGAAGTGGTGAAAGAGTACAAGCTCCAAAAATTGTCAAAACTGGGTTCTATGTCTAAGTATTACATTATTATGACAAGAAGGACAATATGACAAATAGAATTGGGAGAGAGTTGCATAGGGCACAACTCCAATTTATTCAAAATCGAAGCTACAGGAGAAGCCAAAGGAAATCGCAGTCCAGCGTCAAGATGCTTGATAGAAAAAGCGCAGAAACCAAAAGGGGAACGGTGCATGCAATCAAAAGTGGCAGGAAGGATAATTTCATACTCAGGCGGTATGTAATATTTTTCCCTAATCTTAAGAACAGGGGTTCTAACACTACTGACCACAGCTTCCCAAGGGTTTCTAGCAAGCCTATTCTGGAATTTTGAGAGAGTAGAAGGTCCGGCTTGTTTGTCAGAGATTTTGGAAACCGAGAACTTTTTGTTGCTTTTTGGGGAAGTAGAGAAGGAACCAAGAGCAGACCCAGAAGGGGTCGCAGACAACCCAGAACCAAAGCTCGACCTAGAATTCGAACTAAAGCTAGAAGACATTGTACCTTAGAACAGGATGGCTCTGGAAGCTGTAGATCGCATTGTACCTTAGAACAGGATGGCTCTGGAAGCTGTAGATCGAATGCGAACGTTGAATTATAAACACTGGTAGCTAAAAGTCTATATAGGAGGTAGGAAGAAGTGTTTGAATGAGTGGAGTATTTATAGACTTACTCCTCTGGAGATACGGGCGCAGATCAACCCATGAGATGACGCCACGTGTCCACAGACCTACAGATCGACGGACGCGACCGTTCAACTTCTTCAAAGGCAAACGCATTTCACTTTGAAAACGACGGACGCGACCGTTCAACTTCTTCAAAGGCAAACGCATTTCACTTTGAAAAAGTGGGGGAGTAATGATCCGTAGCTACAGTAATCTGCTGGGAAAAAAAACACCCTTCATTAAGGGCATTAGGGTCCTTTGGCCATAGGATCCGCGCTTTCTGCAATGGGCGGGTCGCGGAGCACCCGACCCGGATCGAACAATGGACTTGAAAACCTGGACAATGACAACCGTCCGATCAGGACGCAAGCCAGCGGGATAAGGCCACGTGGCCCAGCCAACAGTATCCAGCTGTGCTCTATAAATAGACCCAAAACGCCGTAATTAAGGTAATTGTTCTGCATTTATTGAGATCGAACTTTAAGATAACACACTTTTCTCTTGATCAACCTAACTTGAGCGTCGGAGGGTCATTATTGGGGACGTGCCCGACGAGCTCACAGTTCTTGTTTTATTCTCAGGGAACCCAAAATCTGGTCTTGGAAGAGTTAGCTGTCTCAGTTGAGATCGTTTCACGAGATTGCTGAATTTGACCCGGATCAACTGTAAATTTAGTTCTTGATTGAAACATATGTTATTATGGAGAGGTGCATGTATATGGGGTTTGATGTATGATGCCTAAGTTGGAATAAAGTGTTTGACATTCATGATTGATGAATTCTGCACCATTATCAAACCTTTAGGTCTTTATCTTTCAATTGAACTGATTGGAAATCAAGGAGCAAACATGTTTCAAAATAGAAGGTACTTGGGATTTTTGTTTTAGGATGAAAGTCCATAAGCATCTTTAGTGGTCATCGAACAAAGTTAAAACGTAGGTTCCCCCCAGAGAGATTATAGGTAGCATCAAGACCCCATAAATCCATTTGAAGAAGTTCGAAAGGAATATCATACTATGATACACTGATTGGAAAAGGAATGCGAGTATGCATAGCTTTGTGACAGATTTCACAAGGGATGTTATCATTATCAACACCATAATGAATGTTCGATATATGTTTTATTGCCTATAAAACAGCATGACCTAGACGTTTATGCTATACATTTGAGGTACAACAGACAGAATTGGAACAAGACACAGTATGATCAGTACTCTTAATAGCAACAACAAAAGTGAGACAGAGGGAACATGGTTTAAAGATGTATAAATTCTTGAATAGTTGGCCTATAGCCAGATTCGCTCTACTGCCCTGGTCCTGCAAGAAACATGTGTCTTTAGCAAACTGAAACTGATAATTTTTATGGCCACAAAGTTGGCTCACAGATATCAAGTTGACAGAGAATTGAGGAATACTGAACACATTCTCCAAAGCAATATCATCATTCAATTTAGGAATACTGAACACATTCTCCAAAGCAATATCATCATTCAATTTAACTCTGCCTACATATTGAACTGAATACTTTAAACCATCAGGCAGATTGATGGCCCTACTGTGAATTATCTATTAATCCAAATCAATACAAGTAAGTTTAGCGGCATTACCTGCAAACTCCTCGTCGAATTGTGCAAAGTTTGCATAGTTGGTAATGGGATCTAAGGGAGTGTTTGCCTTTGCATAGCTGGTAATGGGATTTGAGGGTGTGTTTGCCTTCTGCAGCAGCTTAATCAATTCATTCATCATTTCTGCAGTGTTTCCAATAGAGGTGCCCTACATACCTTCACTTTTGACATCGACATTGGCAGCAAAAGCTCTCCCCTTCTTCCTTCGCTCATTCAGAGATTTATACCAATCACGTATGCCATGCAATTGAAAATATGTATCTTTTCCATGTCCTAGTCTTCGACAATGTGAGCATAACAAATTTCCTTTATCTGCAATGAACTTCTTTTTCTGCACATACTTATCATCATCTCTCTTAGTTCCTTTCATAGTCAGTTGATACTCCACATTGTTTGTACTTATCTTCGTAGATGTTTGTATTGCTCTTTGTTGTTCAACGGTGTAAAGCAAAGAGAAAGGCTTTTCCACACTGGGCAGTGGATCAAGCATAAGTATCTGACTTCCTTCATTGTTGAAGGTTTCATAAACGCCCATAAGAAATTGCATTAGTTGAGTCAATAAAGTGAGTTCATCAATTTCTTCGTTAATACCACTAGTACAATCTCCACGCTTACACTTTGGGATAACCATACCTAGGTTCTCACTCTTTTACCAGTTGAAAAGAAACACATTGGATGAATGTGGGTAGTTAAGACAAAGTTGTGTGAGGATGGTTCTTTGGAGTGTTATAAAGCTCGTCTAGTAGAAAAGGGATTTACTCAGATTGCAAGGGTGGATTACATTGACAACTTCTCACCTATTGCCTAACTTATTACAGTACATGTGTTCGTCTCACTAGCTGCTTCCCATAGCTGGCCGTTATAGCAAATGGACGTCAACAGCGCCCTCCTGCACGGTTGTTTGGATGAATATATGTACATGGAGCTGCCTGTGGGTTATTCTACCAAGCTTGGCCTCGTATGCAAACTCCAACAATCCCTCTGTGGGTTGAAGCAAGCCTCTCGTCAATGAAATGTAGAGCTCACCCTCAAGCTCACTGAGTTTGGATTTACGCAATCTGCTTATGACCATTGCTTCTTCACCAAAATGACTAATACTGACCTCCTAGCTCTTCTCATCTATATTGATGATATAGTGGTTACAACATCATCTTTGGATCTTATTCAATTTGTTAGACTTTACTTGCATTCCTTATTAAGGATCTTGGAGACGCAAGGTATTTCCCAGGGCTCAAGATTGCTCGAAATTCTAATGGTCTTTATCTAGCCCAGACAAAGTATGTTTAAGACATCATGCGAGATATTGGTATGCTCTCTGCCAAGTCTGTGTCTACTCCATTTCCTTTGGAACTTAAACTCAGTGACAATTGTGGCCCCTTACATCCTCAACCTATTCAATACAGAAGGTTAATTGGGCGTCTATTGTATCTAGGCTTCACACACCCCGACATATCACATTATGTGCAGTAGCTTAGCCAATTCCTTAATCACCCCTGTGATGTCCATTGCAGGGCTGCCTTACGTTTTAACGTTATCTCAAAGGTGAGCAGTCGAAAGGTTTGTTCTTTCATTCTCAGTCATCCTTTGAGCTTACTGCGTACTGCGACGCAGATTGGGCGTCATGTACTGATTCCCGCCGTTCCCTTACTGGATATTGTACCTTCCTTGGAGTTGCCTTAGTTTCTTTGAAGACCAAGAAATAATCTACTGTTTCCCGTTCCACTCCGTGGCGGAATATAGGAGCATGGTTGCAACTTTCTATGAGTTAATATGGTTGTCCTATTTGCTCTCCGATATAGGCATTCACTTGTCTCTTCCAGTTCGTTTTTTTCGCGACAACCAAGCGGCCCTGCATCATGGCGAATCCCGTATTCCATGAGCGCATGAAACACAATGAGATTGATTTCCATGTGGTAAGAACTACTTATAAAGATAGTTTTATTGCTCCTTCGCACAATCACAGTTCCCTTCAACTTGTTAATTTATTTACTACGTCACTGCCTCTGGAAACCTTCGTTTCCTTACTTGCCAACTTGGGTCTGGTTTCTTTGCATCCTTGTCCCACTTGTGGGGGGGCGGTTGAGAATGTTCCAGCTTTGGAGATGAAGCTCGCCATTTTCGCTGCAGAACATCCACAGGGAGATGTTTGGAAAGATGATAATGTTGCTGTTTTTTTTTTATTTGAAGCGGGATAGAAGTCGTGTTTTATAGCTACGCGATTTTTGGTTGTCTTTGTGTTATTTACTGAGTTATCATGTGAGTACTTATTCGGCTCCTGACTGACCCATGTAATATAAGGAGGTAATTTACTCATTTTTTAAAATACAAGTGATAAATTGCTATTTATTTTTTAAGAAATTGAGAGGAATAGAAGATTCATGTGAAGAACAACCAATGCTATAGACACCAACAAATCATAACTGAAGAAAGGTGAAGAGCACTGTGTTGATGGGAGAGTCGTCGCAGCAATTAAAGAATTACATCATGCACTTCGACCAAAAAAGATGTAATTCTCATTAAAAATGAGGTAGGCTGAGAAATTCATGCGACAAAGTTGATGACATAAAGCAGAGCAAAATACAATCCCAAATGGACCGCTCTTTTCGACTTGTAATCAGTCATAATTATTAAATATAAAAATCGCCCTAATTTGTTGTTCAATGTCGGACCAACCCACTCAATAACAAGCTGACCAAAATACTAATAAATACACCACGAAATGAGATTATGAAGAATATCACCTCTTATACACTAATGTAAACTTATGCTTTGCTCTAAAGCAAACACACCAATACATGTGCTTGTTAGCCCTATCCTATTCTATCACAAAACCACAATCAAAAGTTAATGTAAAGGCTTATTAGTCCATACGAGTTAGTGAACATGGTCGATAAGTCCCTAGACCCAAACTCAATGTTTTGGATTCAATTTTTAGGTCGAGTGGGACCCATATCTATTTTTTTTTTGTTTTTTAGCGCTATCAATAATTCTTGTCATTTTTACTCAAGACAAGATCATTGAAAATTTTAAATGCAATTATTAGCCTTCTTTACATGGTTGTGAGTAAATAAATATATTTAACAAATGGGAAAAATGCAAGTAACCTGCGTGTGATATTGCAAATGAGTAAATTACCCTTTTATGAAAAAATGAATAGCGATTTACTTCCTTATATTTTTTAAAATACAATCAATTATCCCCCTATGATTTTTAAAATGAAGCAATTTACCTCCCTGTATAAGTAGGTAAATTGCTTGATTTTAAAAAGTTTAGGAGGATAAATTGCTATATTTTTTTATCATAAAGGGGTAATGTGCTTATTTTTAATATGACAAGGGAATAAATTGCTATTCACCCTTTAACAAATCAATTAGAAACTTATCAATTGTAAAAATTGAATTAGGATAGCTCAATGAATCCATAAAATCTTATTTGAGAAATAAAGTTTAAGTTCATTATATTACCAAAAATAAATGTACGATAATATGATTTACAGTATTATCCTTAAAAATAATTGTATCACGTGCATACTTAACTGAACAGGAAAATTGAAAGAAATAATGGTATGTAATGAGATCCAACGTAAAATTAGGAATGTTTATTTTCTATTTTTCTATATTTGTAGTCAACATAAGATCTACATATTTGTTATTCACCTAACAATTTCTTAAACTGCCCTTCTTACCTCTAATTTGTCAACTTTTATTTTCAATTTAGCTAATTCATTAATGTTTTAATCTTTAATTTGATTTCTGATTACACAAATCATTAATGTTTTGTAAATTTAATTGACAAAATGTTTAAATTGTATATGTTTCATTGGTTGTATTGGCATGGCCAAACGCTTATAAAAAGGATCTTCGGAGATGAAAATTTGCAAACATCTTCAGCCATCACATCACTAAAATGAAGTACACCATAATTAAAATCCTCTTGCTATTTCTCGGCATGGAAGTCGAGATTATCCAAGCATGTGTTACACAACAAGAAACTGTTTAAGTTATTAATAATCTCCCTCCGAATTCTGCGCCGTTGAAACTGCATTGTGCTTCTAAAGATGATGACTTGGGATATCATACCCTTTCCAGAAACCAAGATTATCATTGGAGTTTTTGCGATGATGTCATCCCGAAAACTTTGTATTTTTGTCATCTCTGGTGGGGTTCTAAGAATCAAGCTTTTGACGCTTATAAACAAACATGGGTGAGACCTGGAAGCAATCAGCACTATTGGGTGGCAAAAAGTGATGGAATTTATTTTTCAGAGCAAAATACTCCGAGTTCGCTCATCAAAAAATATAATTGGAACAATTAGAGGCCATGAAAAATTGTTATCCCATAAGGATGTTTTTAAATATTAAATATGAATGAAGTTCGACTCTCTCTCTAGTTTTATTTGTGTGCTATTATAGTAATTGGGTTAAAAAAGAAACACTTTTACAAAAAGAATGCGGAATATAAAGATAATTTTTTTTGCAAATATATATCTTCATTTCTTTACTGTCTTTCAACAAAAGTACCACATATTATTATCTCTACCATTTTGATCATCCGAAATAGATTTACATAAATAGCCCCAATTTTTTTCTTAATACAAGTCAAGATTCAGTGCTATAAAATCCAAATATCAAGTTAGATAACTAAACGCTACATTTAAAGTTAGAGGGACAAAATTGTTGACCCATTAAAGATGAAGGACCAAAGTTGCAATATAAAAATTACAACTCGAACTTCCACTTCATCAAATTCACCAAAACCCTCAATTTAGAAAGTGAAGCGGCCGACAACGTGGAATTTTCAGACCAAATCAGTGGGATAAAGGACTAAAATTTCCAAATTCTTTAAAGTTACAACACTAAAATGCCAATTTTAATTTGAATAGGATCAGAATTTCCAACTCCCGGCTTTATAGGACTAAAATTGTATTTCTTTCCTATTTGATGGAAGAATATTTAATTTGTCACAATAATGAAATTCATGATCCTAATAATTACTATTATTTTTTAAAAAAATTATTATTAATAAGAATTAGTTACAAAAATATGTTGCCACTAAATATAATTATTCACATGTAAAGTGATGATCTAGTGACAATAAATAATAATTATCACTATATTATATTGTCTTGAAATTTTCATTACAAATGTGTGACTAACTGTATTTAATGACAACTTTATACATAATTAATGATAAAATTTATTGTCACTAATATATATTTTAATGATAATTTTAAAATCATTACCAAATATAGTCTATAGTCTTTCGTAAAGGATAAGAGGTTTGTGCAGTGAAAATTCTCTATGAAAAGTATATTATCTTTTCGAATTAGTGTGCGTCATAAAATGTATTAAACTTATTATTTTTATTTACATGTGAAAGTAGTCTTTTAATTTATAGTAAGATGATATTCACATATTAATTAGCGACATACTATCCATCATAACAGGGTTGTGTGGAAAAAATATATCTAAAAAAAAATAATTATAAATTTTTATAATTGTAAAAATTAAATCAATATAGTTCAATGGATTTATAAAATCTTATAACAAAACCAAGTCTAAATTTGTTGTTTGGGGTAATGTATTATCTATACTACATATAAAAAGAAGCCCATCAAATATGGGAGTAAGGCCTCCTTTACTTTATTGGATGAGATTAAATGATGATAGATAATTTCATGATTAATATTGGAATATTTGGTGACATGATAATTTAATAACTTATTTATTTTATATGAATGATTGTGCGATTATTATTAATAGTCTAACAATATATTTATTTATGTAGTTGTTAAAAGGGATAAAATGTGTAATTGACAAAATTACTTTATAATAAGACAAAAATATCAATGTCACGTTGTGAGATCGTAAAATATAAAATATCTAAAATTATTTAAACTTTTTATATATACATTTTATATCAATATCATTTTTCCACACCACCATATTCATCTTCATCAAAAACATTAATATATAATAATATAAAATGTAGGTAAAATTACACTTTTGGTCCTGTAACTTACTTTATTTACACATTTATATTCCTTTTTGACGAATTTAGTCCTGAACATCTCACGTTTGGTCATTATTTGACAAATTTAGTTCTTGATTGAAACATATCTTATTATGGAGAGGTGCATGTACATGGGGTTTGATGTATGATGCCTAAGTTGGAACAAAGTGTTTGACATTCATGTATGATGCCTAAGTTGGAACAAAGTGTTTGACATTCATGATTGATGAATTCTGCACCATTATCAGACCTTTTAGGTCTTTATCTTTCAATTGAACTGATTGGAAATCAAGGAGCAAACATGTTTCAAAATAGCAGGTACTTGGGATTTTTGTTTTAGGATGAAAGTCCATAATTTTCTTTAGTGGTCATCGAATAAAGTTAAAACATTTGTTCCCCCAGAGAGATTATAGGTAGTATCAAGACCCCATAAAAATCCATCTGGACAAGTTCGAAAGGAATATCATACTATGATACACTGATTGGAAAAGTATGCGAAATGCGTAGCTTTGTGATAGATTTCACAAGGGATGTTATCATTATCAGCACCATAATGAATGGTCAATATATGTTTTATTGCCTATAAAGAAGCATGACCTAGATGTTTATGCAATACATTTGAGGTAGAATAGACAGAATTGGAACAAGACACAGTATGATTAGTACTCTTAGTAGCAACAACAAAAGTGAGATAGAGGGAACTTGGTTTAAAGATGTATAAATTCTTGAATCATTGGCCTACAGCCAGGTTCGCTCTATTGCCCTGGTTCTGCAAGAAACATGTGTCTTTAGCGAACTGAAACTGATAGTTTGTATGGCCACCAAGTTAGCTGAAAGATATCAAGTTGACAGAGAATTGAGTAATACCAAATACATTCTCCAATGTAATATAATCATTCAATTTAACTCTGCCTACATATTAAACTGAATTCTTTGAACCACCAGACAGGTGGATGAAGAGAGGATTAGTCGGTTTGACAAATGAGTGGAATAATACAATGTTTTCATATACATGATTGATGGCCCTACTGTAAATTATCTAGCAATCCAAATCAATACAACTAAGTTTAGCGGCATTACCTGCAAACTCCTCGTCGAATTGTGCAAAGTTTGCATAGACAAGAATTATTGATAGTGCTAAAAAACAAAAAAAAAATAGATATGGGTCCCACTCGACCTAAAAATTGAATCCAAAACATTGAGTTTGTGTCCAGAGACTTATCGACCATGTTCACTAGCTCGTATGGACTAATAAGCCTTTACATTAACTTTTGATTGTGGTTTTGTGATAGAATAGGATAGGGCTAACAAGCACATGTATTGGTGTGTTTGCTTTAGAGCAAAGCATAAGTTTACTTTACTGTATAAGAGGTGATATTCTTCATAATCTCATTTCGTGGTGTGTTTAATAGTATTTTGGTCAGCTTGTTATTCAGTTGGCTGGTCCGACATCAAACCACAAATTTGGGCGATTTTATTATTTAATAATTATGACTGATTACAAGTCGAAGAGAGCCGTCCATTTGGGATTGTATTTTGCTCCCCTTTATGTCATCAATTTTGTTGCATGAATTTCTCAGCCTACCTCATTTTTAATGAGAATTACATCTGTTTTGGTCGAAGTGCATGATGTAAGTCCTTAATTGTTGCGACAACTCTCCCATCAACATAGTGCTCTACACGTTTCTTCAGTTATGGTTTGTTGGTGTCTGTAGCGTTGGTTCTTCTTCACATGAATCTTCTATTCCTCTCCATTTCTTAAATAATAATAATATTCGATATGTGAAGATTTTAGCATTGCATATTGTTCTAGGTTGTCTATTAAAGTTTCTCTCTCTATCTCTCTCTCTCTCTTCGATTTAATGTATTTTTGGGATTTATTACAATTTACCATTCTATGATATTGTAAATGAGTAATTACTTCCCAGTAAAAAGTAAATAGCAATTTATTACTTGTATTTTAAAAAATGAGTAAATTACATCCTTATATTACATGGGTAAGTCCGGAGCCTAATAAATGACTCACATGACAACTCACTAAATAACACAAAGACAACAAAAAATCGCGTAGCTATAGAACACGACTTCTATCCCTCTTCAAATACAAAAAAAAAACAACGTCATTATCTTCCCAAACATCTCCTTGTGGATGCTTTGCAGCAAAAATGGCGAGCTTCATCTCTAAAGTTGGAACATTCTCAACAGCCCGCCTACAAGTGGGACAAGGATGCAAAGAAACCAGACCCAAGTTGCAAGTAAGAAAGGGAAGGTTTCCAGAGGTAGTGACTTAGTAAATAAATTAACAAGCTGAAGGGAACTGCGAATGTGCGAAGGAGCAATAAAACGATCTTTATAAGCAGTTCGGACCACATGGCAATCAATCTCATTGTGTTTCATGTGCTCATGGAATAGGCTATAACCACTATATATCTAACAAATTATATCTAACAAATTGAATAAGATCCAAAGATGATGCTGTAACCACTATATCATCAATATAGATGAGAAGCGCTAGGAGGTCAGTATTAGTCATTTTGGTGAAGAAGTAATGGTCATAAGCAGATTGCGTAAATCCAAACTCAGTGAGCTTGAGGGTGAGCTCTACATTTCATTGACGAGAGGCTTGCTTCTACCCATAAAGGGATTGACGGAGTTTGCATACGAGGCCAAGCTTGGTAGAATAACCCACAGGCAGCTCCATGTACATATATTCATCCAAACAACCGTGCAGGAAGGCGTTGTTGACGTCCATTTGCTATAAGGGCCAGCTATGGGAAGGAGGTAGTGAGAAGAACACATGCACTTGAATAAGTTTGGCAATAGAGGAGAAGTTGTCAATGTAATCCACCCTTGCAATCTGAGTAAATCCCTTTTCTACTAGACGAGCTTTATAACACTCCACAGAATCATCCACACACAACTTTGTCTTAAATACCCACAGTCATCCAATGTGTTTCTTCCCAGCTGGTAAAGGAGTGAGAATTCTAGGTATGATTATCCCAAAAGCAGTAATTTCATGTGACGCCCCAAAGATTATAATATATAATTCAGAGATTAATTGGTAAATTTTTATGAAACTTAGTTAATTGGTAAATAAATTATGGGCCATAATTGGAATATTTATGAAACTTAGTTAATTGGTAAATAAATTATGGGCCATAATTGGAATATAATAGAACTTGAACGGTATATATTGGAGCTCGTTATAATATTTGAGAGCAAATAATATTAATTAAGAAATTAGGAAGGACGTAATGGGTATTTTGAAAAAAGTTTAATAAAAAAAATATTATATATAATAATAATATTATGTATATAATAATATAATATATATATATAAAGTGAAGAGAGAGTGAGAATGAGTGGCCACCGCCTCAACTCTCTCTCTCCTCTCTTTAATGCACACACACAACCATACACACACAACCATACACAATTCACACACAAACAATTGGAAATTTGAAATTCTCTCGGCGAAAAGGAAAAAAAACAGAGGTAAGAATTTATATTTTAAAAATTATAATAATTTATATAATGATGTTGTTTAATTAGTCCGTTTATTAAATGTTGTTTATACTAAGCGACGTACTATTTAACCGGAATATTTTACGGATTTGACTATTTAAAATAGTGTCTAATTAAATATAGAATCGGATATAAAAATAATTTCGTTGGTTAATTAGATTATTAAATTCGTTAGATTTGAATATTAGTATAGCTAATTTATACAATTTCATCGGAATTATTAACCAAATACACAATTCTATGTATTATTGTTCAATTAAAGATTATAATAGCGAGAAATTGCTAGAAAATTCATAGAAATATTTTGAAAATTATATTTAATAAACGGTATGTTAATAAAGAGAAAAAATGAAGATTTGTATTTTGGTAGAAATGAAATATTAAAGAATTATTAGAAATTGTACGAATAATATTTAATATTATATTTAAAAAAAATTACGATATTCTCGATGTATTAATTGTATGTGGTATAACTCATTATAGGATACGGAGGTGAGGTGAAAGGACTGACAATTCGCGATTGAGTAGAAAGAAACGTTGTGAGATTGAGGTAAGTAAATAATTAGTATTATCTATATATGCTTTCTGTATTTGTGGTTTTACTGTTATATGAATTTGTAGTTCGTGCTGATATTAATTTATCTGAAGTATATGAGTGATGGATGATTTGATTTGATTGACGATATTGTGTACGTGGAATGAGAAAATACGTGGAAATATTATGTTTGTTGTTTGATGTGTTGTGGATGTCTGAAAATGAGAATATGTTAATATATTGTTTTACGTTACTAGTTGCTTACAAGAATGGTGATATGTGGAAATGAGGGAGTGGTGAAAATTGAATATAATTGTGGTGTCAATACCCCTTGATGTGTTGAAAAGCCTATAATGCGAAAATATGATATGAAAGAGCTATGTGCGATATGAAAGAGCTATGTGTGAAATGAAAGAACTATGTTCGATATGAAAGAGCTATGTGCAAAATGAAAATGCTATGTGCGAAATGAGATTGATGAGCTGGCTGTCAAGGGGGTCACTTAAATTTATATAACGGTGAGATTGAGTTGGCGGGAAAAACACAATATCACCTTCCGGTAAGTAAACTAGGAAAAATGGAGTTTGGGTGGTTGTCATATTATGAGATAGTCATGTGGTGTAATAAAGCTGATTATGTTGGAACTAAATTGATTGTATTCCATGCGTGTTGCTTGTTTATCTTGTTTGAGTTGTGTTTGACATG
>NW_011628123.1:81760-84420 GCF_000512975.1 Sesamum indicum | reverse complement strand
TTATACTCAGGTAGGTCGGGCCAGTATGCTGTTTTCTCCTCTTTGTCAGTTAGAGTACAAATCACATTTTGTTGTATAGAGAGAACTTAAGCGTAGAGATTACTTATGATGGACTACTTGTGGTGTTTGATGCGCATATATGATATTGTAGGTTGATTACGCTTGTTATGATGTTGTGGTTACGTATAAATATGAATTAAATTATTTTGTGCATTTATATTTGTAAACACAGGGATTACTATAAGTATAATGTTTAACGTAGATATAGCCTTGTAGCGAAGGGGGTGCTACATTTCAGCCTTCATGGCATCTAACCATTCTTTCAAAATGTGAATAATTCATTCGGCTCCTGATTGGTCCATATAATATAGAGGGTTAGTTAGTTTGTTACAGTAGTTTCAGGCAATTGCTCTTCTTTGTATTTAACCTGGATTCGAACTCCTCCTGGTCATTTTTTTCATTTTTCCATGAATGAGAAACAAGGTATTTTGTCTGCAATTTATCTTTGATAATGGATTCTGTGTGCTTGTTGTCTTCTGCAAGTTTTAACATGGTATCAGATCCTTTTTCGTTAAGGTCTCTGTATATACACACTACAATGCATACCTCTCTCTTCATGGACGACGAAGTAGCTTCATCGATGATGGGAAAGAGACCTGGTGAAACTGCGTCTCAATATGAGAAGCATATGTTGTTTGTTCATCCTTCTGGGCATTCATTGACATCTTCTCCTTTGGATGGCACAAACTTTGTGGTATGAAAACGAGCAATATATGTCTCGTTTGAAACGAATCTTTCCAACACCAGCTCTTAGATCAATCAATTTTGAGCAATAGAGGCGCGTTAATCTGATAGTGACATCATGGACCTGGAATTCCATGTCCAAGGACATGGTGGAATCATTCATTCATTTTAAAACTTCGTGAGGACTGTGGCTCGCGATAAAGGCAAGGTATGGTTGGAGTAACGGGCCGTTAATTTACCAGTTACAGAGGGAATTGTCTTCAATGGTACAACAAGATTTAAGTCTTACAGCATATCTAACAAACGTGACAAAGCTCTGGAATGAGCTCAATTGTTTGGCACCTGCACCGAAGTGTAAGTGTGGAGATTGTACTAGTGGTATTAACAAAGAAATTGATGAACTCACTTCATTGACTCAACTAATGCAATTTCTTATGGGCGTTTATGAAACCTTTAACAACGAAGGAAGTCAGATACTTATGCTTGATCGACTGCCTAGTGTGGAAAAGGCTTTCTCTATGCTTTATACAGTTGAACAACAAAGAGCAATACAAACATCTACAAAGATAAGTACAAGCAATGTGACCTATCAACTGACTATGAAAGGAACTAGGAGAGATGATGATAAGTATGTGCAGAAAAAGAAGTTCATTGCAGATAAAGGGAATTTCCTATGCAAACATTGTCGAAGACTAGGACATGGAAAAGATACATATTTTCAATTGCATGGCATACGTGACTGGTATAAATCTCTGAATGAGCGAAGGAAGAAGGGGAGAGCTTTTGCTGCCAATGTCGATGTCAAAAGTGAACGTATGCAGGGCACCTCTATGGGAAATGAATTGATTAAGCTGTTGCAGAAGGCAAACACTCCCTCAAATCCCATTACCAGCTATGCAAAGGCTTTGCACAATTCGACGAGGAGTTTGCAGGTAATGCCGCTAAACTTACTTGTATTGATTTGGATTGCTAGATAATTCACAGTAGGGCCATCAATCATGTATGTGAAAGCATTGTATTATTCCACTCATTTGTCAAACCCACTAATCCTCACTTCATCCACCTGCCTGATGGTTCAAAGAATTCAGTTCAATATGTAGGCAGAGTTAAATTGAATGATGATATTACTTTGGAGAATGTATTCGGTATTCCTCAATTCTCTGTCAACTTGATATCTGTCAGCCAAATTTGTGGCCATAAAAATTATCAGTTTCAGTTCGCTAAAGACACATGTTTCTTGCAGGAGGTCTTGGTGGATGAGATCGAGAAGATGGAAGAAGGCAAGGCAAATTAATAGGTTTTAGGGTTTTTAAAACTTGTAATTATTTGACTTTTATTTAGATCGTCTTCCATCTTGTTTCTATACTAGCGATATCCTCTATGTTCCCAGAACTCGTAAATCATTTCTTAGATCAATGATGACTTTTTTATTTATATGAAATCCCCTTTCATACCTGCAAACTTTGAAGAATTCCATTGAGCAAACAAAATCAATAAAGTTCCCTTGAATATAATCGACCATAAGTCGAAATGATTGGTTATGTTCAAGTCTATCTTTTTCAGATAGATCTTTTTTAGATACCCTTTCAGATTGCAAGGTTTTCAGTTCGCACGATACTACCTTTTCCAGGTCGCGTAATCGCCTAATCTTTTTTGGACATGATCTTCACCTTTGTTAGGATATCTCAGGTCGCAGTCGTTTTTAAACAAATTTTAACCTTTTTTAGGTTGCAATCTTTTTCAAACAAATCCAAACCTTTTACAGGTCGCAGTCTTTTTGAGACTCAGTTTCTACCTTTTTCAGGCCGTAGTCTTTTTTAGAATCAATTTGTACCTTTCTTAGGTTGTAGTCTTTTTCAAATCCAATTTGTACCTTTTTAAGGTTGTAGCCTTTTTCAGACTCAATTGTACCTTTC
>NW_011628123.1:79750-81426 GCF_000512975.1 Sesamum indicum | reverse complement strand
GATGTTCGATCTCTTCCTCCTCATATTTGCCTATCTCGATGTCGACCTCTATCCCATTCTCTGTCCTTGTTTCCATTAATTTCCTCGTCGATATACTTTCGAGCTAAGTACATCAATTGTTGTACGTCTCCAGGAGGATCTCTAGCTAATGCTGACGCAAACAATCCCTTCTTCAACCCATGTATCAATATGCTCTTCATCATATCAATCCGCAAATCCTGTACCTCTAGGGTCTCGTTGTTAAATCTCCCTATGAAACTTTTTAGGGATTCATCGCTTCTTTTTTGGATCGTGAAAAGATATGTCGCCGACCTCTTCGATCTCCTTTCGCTAGTAAAGTGAAATACAAACTTCTGCGTCAGTTGTCCATATGATTCGATTATACCACTCGCAAGCTAGTAAACCACTCTTAAGCTTTTCCTGTCAAAGTTGTCACAAATAATTTTACGTTAATAGAATCCGTTTGTCCGCACAAGTTCATTACTAGTTCGAAGGCAGAAATGTGTTCCTACGGATCCTTCGACCTATCATATTTGGGTAGATCGGGTACTCAAAATTTGGACCGACAATTTCGGTCAGAATCTTATTGGCAAAACGCGAGTCCCTATTTTGCTTCACTAGGTCACCTCGTTTCTTCAAGTCATCTATCTGTTGCTTTAGTTTTTCTATCTGCTTCCCTAAACTTTCCACTTCAGCTCTGGAGATCCCTGGTTCCCTCATCCTGATATTGCTAAATGTTAAAACTCTTTCCTTTCTTGCTAGGCTGGTTTCCAGTGTTTGTCGCATATTCCTCCTTGTGCGATTGGTTCCTTCCATGTGGTCATTTGCAATCACCTTTCTCTGCTTTTTGATCAACCTCCTCCTCTCTGATTCAGCCTGTGTAACCATTTTCCTTTCGTTTTCCACCATCACATTCCTGTTTGCTATTTCTATCATCTGCCATTCTTCATTTGTTAGATGCAATCTTCTTCCCTCTCGTCGTGGAAGGATTCGTTCTTCTTGCTCGTCCCTTGATGACTCCGACATGGTGAATTATCTTTGCTGGATACCTAAATCTTTCAACCACCTTGAAACCCAATCAAACCGAATTAAAGGACCTCTTCTCAAGATTCCCACAACCGACGCCAAATGATCTGGGTTAAAATCTATGTGACCTCCTTGGTTGGGTAAACTGTCCTCCAAGCGGTTCAAGGTTGCTACCTTTTCTAGACTAGTGATTGGACCCTGAGAAAAGTGAAGCAAATTGTTAGGCTTGCTAGAGTGGCCCCGAGCTAAGACCCTCCGATGCTTAAGTTAGTATGTTTTTGAGGTGGTGAAAGCAGGTCGTTGGCGAGCTGATGAGCCGAAGCGACCAAAAAGTAAAGAATGGTAAAGTGAGCATACCATAAATGCACTAACTATGGAGTATTTATAGCGTAAGACAGGGGGTCTTGTTGGTCCAATAGCCTTCTTCCACGTGTCTCGGGTTGCCAGGGTCGGGTCGCCAGATCCAACCCAGGGGTAATGACCTGACTTGATAAAAAATGCGTAGATCCTTCAGGTAAAATTGTAATTTTTTGATCTTCCAGGAACAAATTAGTCTTTTATTGACAAAATTAAGGCTTTCCACATCATGGCCAGTATGCTTAATCAATTTAATATATAATAATATAAAATGTAGGTAAAATTACACTTTT
>NW_011628123.1:77094-79009 GCF_000512975.1 Sesamum indicum | reverse complement strand
GATCACCACTAAGCCTAACTAAGTCCCTAGTCGTAATAGCCCCTCTATCGCTAAGCCCTAGGACCTTCTTGTTTCAACTTTTCTATTCCTCATCATCACCTGCAAACCATTCCCAGACTATGTATTTAGTGGTAACCAATACCAAGAGTAGAATGGTGATTATGTTAATACTCAATTAAAGATTTTACCTTCATCAGAGTGGAGATTAGGACACTCCCTATTTCAATGGCCATTCTCTCAACAATAAATGCAAACATCATTCAGTATCCTTGACTGACGAACAATATTCCTTTTTCCCATACCCCTGCCTGACAACGTAACAGGATCACTTGATGTGCTAGAAGCAATAGAAGAAGTCTCATCACTCATTCTCTCCCCCATTTGGCACCCTTGCCCTTCGCTTTAGAGATTGAAGCCTCTCTCACTAGTACTGGTTGATGCAGATTTTTCAACCGTTGTCTTATACTGGACCTACATATTGATCAACTCATGAAGGTTTTTCTCAATCCCATTCACGTTATAGTTGATAATAAATTGATCAAAAAAGGGTGGTAGTGATTCTAAGATCACGTTCATTCTCAAAATCAACCTGGAGGTCTTTCAGCTTTTATACTAGGGATAGTATCATCAATCGATACTCTCATACGGACAATCCCTCAACTATTCTAGCACGTAAGAATTCCTTCATATGGTATCGCATAAAGTTCATTCATGCGGTGCATTATTGACCATACATCTTTGTACCTCTCTTACTATTTCTGGGTCTTGTTACTCATCGAAGGTTTTTCTCAATCCCATTCACGTTATAGTTGATAATAAATTGATCAAAAAAGGGTGGTAGTGATTCTAAGATCACATTCATTCTCAAAATCAACCTGGAGGTCTTTCAGCTTTTCTACTAGGGATAGTATCATCAATCGATACTCTCATACGGACAATCCCTCAACTATTCTAGCACGTAAGAATTCCTTCATATGGTATCGCATAAAGTTCATTCATGCGGTGCATTATTGACCATACATCTTTGTACCTCTCTTACTATTTCTGGGTCTTGTTACTCATCATTCCCAGTATGATACTGCGTACTGTCCAGTTGTCCTCATGCCACTGAGTAAATTTCTCGAGCATCAAACATTTTCCTAGCAAGAACCCATTTGGCAAAGTACGAGGTAGACTTATCTAGAACATAAGTTTAGTTCTCGAAATCTTGGATTATCCTCAGATTTCTCAGCCAATTTGAATAGTTTGTTCCATCAAATTTATTATCCTCAAGTATGCCGTTAAGTGGATTCTTAGACATCTACAATAAATACAAAAATTACTAGATTATTATAAAATTATGTTCAAGTTAAGAATTTGGACTTCAATCATTAACCCTCCTACTATTTCTATAAAAACCATCGCTCTCAAATGGATTTTCGAAAAACCTTTACTTAGTGGGCTTAGGGTCCACAAAGAAAATTCACGATGTTTATTTTCATTTTTGTGTCTAATATGTTAACTTGGTCCAACTAAGTGAGGGTTATTTGTTATTTATATGACCGAGACCACTTCACATTTAATATTTTTCATGCATAATATTCTAAATATTAAAAACCTTAATTAAAATGCATGGAACGCAAAAATAAAAGTCTAGCACGCCACTATTCGATAGTCAAAAGCCGCCTATGAGATCTACTGAGCTCATAGTAGATCTATGGTCAGTCTAGGGTAGGCCCATTAACATACTATGGGCTTTGTAATCTCTCCTTATTTCTTTATCTCCTTCGTGGGCTCCATCCTTTGGACCTCTTCTCCATGAACCAACCCATGGCTCCTCCATATGCCTCTATTGTCTGAGCTAGTTTTTTCAATTATTACAAAAAATAAAACTAAATCTCCCTAACCTGCTACACTTATTACGACTAAAAAGAAA
>NW_011628123.1:74633-76864 GCF_000512975.1 Sesamum indicum | reverse complement strand
ATAATAATAATATCCAATGTCATATATTAATCACATATCTAATCCAAGGGTTTTTTTATTAAAAATAATGCAACTTATTTATGGACATAAGTGCAACCGATACAAAAAGTAAATTCTTGTTTGAGAACCCATTCAAATTAATTTTAGTAATTTAATTTTAGAAAATACCACATCTCAACCAAAAATTAAATTCCCAAAAATTTATTGTTTCAGAATAATATGCAGAAAATTCAGAAAAAATAAAAATTTTGAAAAAACATAAAGCAGACATGAGCAAACAATGCGCGGACCCCGCTCGTGGATCTGGTTTCAGTGCATGCCTGCGCGTGCCAACGCAGACATGCATGCACTCTTGCTAGCACGCATGCCTGCAGGAGCGCTCGCCCGGACGTGCACTTGTCGGCACATCTACTGACATTTTTTTTTAAACTTTTTGTTTTTATTCTACATTTCAAAGAATCAATTATATTTTAGATATTCCAAAATTTATGAAAAATTCTCAATCCCAAAATTAAATCTTGACCAATGGGTGTACCCTTAATCTTTTCCTCGACCTTCGGTGTAAAAATAAAACAAAGAAGGCTAATAATTAGGACAAAAAATAAATAAGAGAGACAAAAATCCACATTATGTTCGACTACAAGCGTTGATTCCTCATTCTGTATCGCTCACAGTGAGATCTCGATTTCGAGACCCTCCAAAGACTAACACACCACCACTAAAGGATATGGAGATTTTGTACTAGCAAAAACTCAACAAATGTGCAAAGAATCAACAACGTTATTGTTTAACATTTGATCATTTCTTCCTCTTTGGATCTCTAAGATCTTAAGAGGGTTTTTGGAGAGAAAATAGGAGTGAAATTTTATGGGTATGTTTTTGCTACAGCTGTTGGTCGGCTATCAGTATTTTAGAAACTTTATATGTGACCTAGTCACAAGATACCAATGAGCTTTAACCTAGAAAGATTTCTTCAACCATCTAACACCTCTATGCCACACCACACCCAAGGAGGAGTTTTGACTCCTTAACCTAGCCATGGTCTAACAAAGGACTTGGGCTTGCATTTTAATGGAACGAGCTTGATTAATTAAAACTAAATCAAGCCCACGTCTAATGGACTTTAAAACAAATCTAATTTAATTTATAAGTCCAATATTAAAATATACTTTGATCCAATTAAAGGAGCCAAGCGTTCTATTTTCTCGCTTTTAACTTATAAAACCAATTCATAAATCAAACTAAGCCAAGTAAAATTAATCCAATTAATTTGAATAGCTAACTTGAAATTCTAATTAATCCAATTAATTAAACTAAAGTCATCCATTGAATTTATTGGTCTAAATAAATGATCCAATCATTCATTCTCTCTAAGATTTAATTTAATTCAATTAAATTAATCCGACTCTATGGAATTAATTCCAAATTAATTTCATCCCATTATAGTGGTAGGGTGTGAATCTTTAAGTTCACCCTCGACTAGACTTGGGCATGTGCGACCAACAAATTTAACTTAATCTAATTTAATTAATTGTTTTGAATTATCCCATAATCAGAAATAGCTCGTTACCATAGGTGGTCGTGTAACAAAGGTCCATGGTACTAGAAACTAGGTGAATAGCAGCTTGAATATGTAGGCTCCGAATCTGTACGAGTACAGTCCTACTGTCAACCATCTTCCGGTCTTAGAATTGGGCATGGAATTGGGTGTCGGTTCCCATCCTTGACTAGGAAACAATGCTTAATACTCGAGATGCATTTACTCTACTGATCTGATCTTAAACCTATCCCTAATCAATCAATCATTTTGGCTAAATACTTGTAGAGTCTAAAGTATCTCAGAGCGCAAAGGAGAACTCACTAACATATACTAATAGGGGATAGATCCTCTAGTGGAATCCACCGTCCTTGCTACATACTCAGAATGCACTGGATAAGGCTTACGACGATCATGTCTCACGACACAATCACCGCTCGCCATATCCAAGATACATTCTTCGTATGCACGTGACTAGCATGATTACTCAAGTCCGAGAACTAATCTCGTACTATTACAACCAAAAAATCCCAGTCATGCTGATCAAGCCTTAATAGTTTCCATATGACAATTCCTACAAGTCATTTTAGTCAGTCAACTACCTTCTGAACTAATCCACTAAAATAGCAAAGAAGGCCTACGTCTCCTGCCGACGAAACACAGATACAATACTTAGTGCAAGACTCTATAGGAC
>NW_011628123.1:74101-74513 GCF_000512975.1 Sesamum indicum | reverse complement strand
TGTGATATTGAAAACCCCATTCAATATGAGTGGTAAACAAAATAAAACACACTGCCAACTTGATGAACTCTTACCGTATTCATCAATCTAATATTATTCCATAAAGATTGGAGAATGATTAACAACCAATCTAACTGGCTTTTTGTCATTCATTCCAACAATGTCATGGCTCGCTTGGGTTGTACATGTGCAAACTCAGGGTGGTCTACCTGATCAAATGCAAAAGTAGACGTGATCCCGATTCTATTGTATGACCATACTCCTTTAATTATAAGTATGACTCTAAATCAGCAATTTTCACGACAACTGCTCTAAGGTGTAGCGCTTTGGGGCAATGTGGTTGAAGGTAGACGAGTGTGTGAAGATCATTTCTGATAGTGGGAAGGTTGTTTGTACCTGTTTTAACATTAAA
>NW_011628123.1:71467-74026 GCF_000512975.1 Sesamum indicum | reverse complement strand
CACTTGAAATGGATGATTAAAGAGCTTGAAGAAAGGATTAAATTTCTAGAGTCTTAACCATTGATTGAAAATGCTGAAAAGATGTTTAGATGAAATTGAGAGATGTTTTATGGAAGATGAGATCATCTAGAAACAAAGAGACAAAGAAGATTCGTTATTCCAGGTCGATTAATATCTATTAATAATTTTCTTACTTATGATGCTAATCACTTCTTGAAATCTGAGACAGGAGGAAAGAAAGGCTATTTAATAATGAAGCTTGACATGAGCAACGTCTAGGACCTGGTTGAGTGGCTCTTCTTGGAGTCTATCTTATTAGACTAGGGTTTGAGTACTCTCTTGTCCATCTCCTTTTGGTGCTTGTTTTGTACTGTTAGTTATTCTTTTGTTCTTAATGGTGAAAATTTTAGACTAGTAAAGCTGTCTAGGGGAATCGAACAAGGAGACCCCCGATCGCTTTACCTATTCTTATTTTGTGGAGAAGTTCTCAGTGGAATGTTAAAAGCGGCTAAATCAATAGGTTTGATCCAGGGTGTTTGAATGGCAACCGTGGCACCCCGAATATCTCACCTATTCTTGGTTGAAGATACCCTTGTGTTTTTTGCAAGGCCACATTGTCATCTTTCCATGGTATCATACTATACCGATACACACAAGCATCGGGGTAGATTATTAATCTTAAAAAATCAAGCACGGGGTTTAGTAGGAACATATGCAATGAATACCACTTGGCCGTAGCGAAAGTCAACACTTGGGGTAACTGGCGGTGGGTGGACTCTTGAAGAAAGAAATATTAATGTGCTAGAATTAAGGATAAGATTTGACAAAGAGTACAAGGCTGGAAGAAGAAGATGCTCTCCCCAGCGCGTAAGGAGATTCTCCTAAAGGAAATTATTCAATCTATCCCAATGCATCCTATATCATGCTTAAAATTTCCCTCATCACCTATTCAGGATGTCTAAATTTGTTTTAGGATGTATTTTTGCATCAATGATCAACTCGCAAGAATCAAGCATGATCCTAGTTGCATCAATGATCAACTCGCAAGAATCAAGCATGATCCTAGCCTTAACCGTAAAATCTCTCTCTCCTATCTTTGCCAGGTAATTTCAATTATTTTCTAGTTTATTTAGTTTTTAATTATTTTTTTTTATCGTCAAATCTCCTCCCATTATTTTCTTTTCTTAAAGAAATCAACTTATACCAGTCCCTGTGGAATCGACCCTACTCCCACTTTCACAAGTTTTGTAGGAATTATTTTTTGTGATCTTGATACTCACCAAATTTTGGCACCGTTGCCGGGGCTGGTGTTTTTAAGAAGATTTCTTTTCTTGTTACTTGATTTTTTTTTTGGTTACTTGGTTTAATACTATAATCTTCTCGTACATGTAAACTTGATCTAATTCAAGATTGAGAAGACTGGACGGAGATTTTGAAAGGAAACCAAGCAATAAGTTGAAAGGATACCCACTTCTTCCGAGCCATAGTTAGCACAAGAGATATTGGACACTTGGAGTGAACCATAACACACAACCCAATTGCAATCATGTGGGCCAATACTCAATAGTTTGGGACTAGATACGGCAATCCTCCGGTCAATGAGGTAAATGTATCTTCCATTTATGATCGTTTTGATAAACTTTTGTCCCTTGTTGAAAGAGTTGTCGAAGAAGAATTCCAACGAATGAAGGCTTTTCGTTTATGTAATTCTATGGCACATCCCACCGATTTGTGCCCTATGCTTCAAGAAGAAACCATCGAGCATGCCAATGTTGTTGGAGGACTTTTTGGAACACCACAAAGAGGATATGATCCTCATTTCAACATGTATAATCCAGGAAGGACAACTTACCCTAGTCTTAGCTACATTTTGCAATCTCAAAACTGGCCACCAACTCTTACGCCTAATCCCACACCTGGTCCATCTCTCGTAGACATGATAAAAGCACTAGTGACCAAAACACAGTAATTCCAACAACAAACACAATAGTTCCAACAACAGTTCCAACAGCAGACCCAAACGAGAATTCAAAATTTGCAATCTCAAATCAGTCAACTGGCGTCATCTATTAGTAAATTGGAATCCTAAGGTAAATTACATTCCCAGTCTGTTGTTGACCCCAAATAAAATGCTGTTGTTTTTGTTCTTCCAAGTGAAAAAGAGTTGCAACCAAACATGGACGAAAATGACACTAAGCATGCGCATGACCAGCACTGTGAACCAGACCAAAAGATGGAGATTTCTCAAAAGCAGACCAACAAATCGAAAACGACCAATAGTGAACATCACAAGGTGTTGATGGTCAAACCTCCATTACTTATTCCTAATCGAATTATTTTAGCCCCTAATCTAAATTGTGCCGACTAGTATCAATTTCCTGTATGTCACTTTGGCGTTTAAAAGCTAATTCATTGGTTACTATCTATTGGAATATCTAAATCACCGCAACAAGTGTTTGATGGAGTCATCAAGTTCTCACACTGTGGAGATAATACATCAGTCAGCAATCCAGCTTCCCGAGTTCATGAATTGTTACCAGAGTCTTCGTACAATACGGA
>NW_011628123.1:67393-71280 GCF_000512975.1 Sesamum indicum | reverse complement strand
AGTGGAAACACTGCAGGAGTGTTCTTATTGAAGGTGATTGCTTATCCATCATAAATTGGTCTCCTTATCACTAGGACCAATTTCTGAAGGTATCAAGTCATTAGCAGTGGCTTTTCATTCCATCACTTTTGTGCATGTTCATCAACAAGCGAACAGTCTTGCACATCGATTGGCAAGAAATGCTCACTACAGCACTGAGGGGGTTGAATTATTACTTACATGTATTATATAGCTCTTCGTGGCAAACACATATGATATGATTTTCGTATCCAAGAAAGAAAAAAAAAGTAAAAGAATGCATATTAACCACTTATTGTGTCCTAGCAATAGCAAATATTATGAAGTTAGATTTAACCAAATGTTGGGTCCTAGGGGTTACCTATATTATTTGTGATAATATCTAATCAGACTGAATGGGTCAAAGTTGAAATAGTGAAGCTTTTGCAATAATAATTTTGTTCCAAAAACTTGTTTATATAACTTATCTGTTTCTGGATAAACTTATATCCCAATAGTGTGATTTTGCCTAGTTTATTTAATAACTATAACTAATATTTATCTTTTATGGTACACTAAAGGTACTTTAAGATTGGTTTACAAGTAGTGTCTCTATTGTACTAAATTGGGCAGCACACAAAGTAATGTAACTTTTAAGGAAAGAATTGCACCTTTTGTCCCGTAAGGGCCTTTTTCAATTTAGTTCCATTTATTGCAATTTTCTCATATTGCATCTCATGAGTGGTCGTATTAATATTATACCAAAATGACGTCATTTCGAAACAAATGACATTGTTTTTTTGGGAACGGTTATTTGGAATGGCTAAACAATAGGAACGACTTTTTAAATATTGCTTGTCAATAGAAACAAGGTTTTTTTTTTTTTTTTGGCAAAGAGAGGTCTTACGAATGGATTTTTAAAAATTGCCGGTTCCAAAGCCCGCTTCAAAAATCGGTATACGTACAAAACTTAGAAGATTTTTTTATTTCACCCTCCCTCTTCCTGTACAAAACTTAGAAGATTTTTTTATTTCACCCTCCCTCTTCCTCCTTCACTCTCCCTCCCTCACTCTCCTTGACCGACTTCCTCCCTCACCTGGTACTTAGCTCCACTACCGTCAGCCATCCGCCGTCATCTAGAGGTAAGTGGAATCAAATGGTTGGGTTTCCTTCTTCTTTTTTTGGATCCCCCAACCTTTTTCTTTGATACCCCCACGCCCCACCATTTTTCTTCTTCTTTTCACCACACTTTTCTTCCTTTTTTCCTCCACTTTCGTATAAAATAAAACACCAATTTTTTTAAAACATTTTGGCTACTTTTCGAAAAAAACATTCGGGCATTTAACTATATAAAAGTTCTGTTTTTTGAAAAAAATTTCTAAAATTTTTTTGAAAAAACTAATTACGGTTTTCTAAAAATTTTCTGGTATTTTTGTATTTTTTTAATTTTCCTAATTTTATATAATGTTTTTGTAATTTTTGTAATTTTTTTAGGTAATTTTTAAAAATTTTCTATAAATTTTTGGTACTTTTTTTAACTTTTTTTTATTTTTAAAAAATTGACAGAGAAACTTTTGTTAATTTTAATTTTTTTTTTTGTTATCTTTTTCTAATTTTTGGTCATTTCCACAATTTGTGTAATTTATGCAATTTATGAATAATTTTTTGAGTAATTTATGCAATTTATGTTTATTTCATTGTGTAATTTACGCAATTTATATTTAACTTATAAAAAATATTTGACAAATTTCACCAATATTACATTTCTATATAATAAATATAAATAATTAAAAAAATTGAGAATTTTAATAATTTCTTACATAATAATCTAATTAATAAAAAAAATTTCACCAAATTCCCCATACTAACATTTTTACATAATAAATGTAAATAATCACAAAAATTGGATGAATATTTCCATTAATAATTTTTTACATAATAATCACATTAACATAAATTAGGCTAATATTCCCAATGTCAACAATCCAAAATTAGAAAATATTCCTAATAATAATATTTTTACATAATAATGTCAATAATCAAAAAATTAGATCAATAATTCCAATAATAATATTATTTAGAAAATAATATAAACAATAACAATATTGAGGAAATATTTCAAATTAAAATACAATTAACAATTAATAATTATTTAAAAATATATAGTTTGTTTGTAACCATGTATAAACAGATTACACAGGCCTTTAAGTTTTTGCCCATCAAGTGAATTTTGTCAGTAGAACTGTTTAGGTTTATCCATCTTCGTTTGTCAACAGAAGACAATGTTGATAAATAAGATGTTAACTGTTTTTTTCTTCTATTAGAGGCAGAGCTCGATCAGCCGCCCAAGCAGATGGAGTTATTTGAAAGGTGCTACACAAAAAAGGAGGATGGTGGCTGGAGTGGGCTGAGAGCGGCTGAGGGGGCGGTAAGTAGATTATTGATATTCTTTGTTTTAGAAAAAATAATTCTTGGTTAGAAGTACTAATAATTTTGTATGTTTGCAATAGACGTTTCAGAATTGCCTTCAACAAACCCCCAGCTTCAAACCAGGACAATATTGACGTCGCTGAAAAGGAGGGCTTAGATTTGGTTTTAATTTTTTTTTCATTTTTTTAATTAGATAATTTTTCATATTAATATAATATTTTTTCTTAATTATTCATGTTTCATAATATTTATTAAATTTCATTATATCAATTTTAGTTAATTAATTAAATTCATAAATATAATTAATTAAAAAATTATTAAATTAATTTAATTATATATTAAAATAAATAAATTTATTTATTTATTGCAATATATTAAATATATGAATAAATTATAAAATATAAATAAATTATAGAATTAAAAAATTAGGAACGGTTTTAGTAATGGTAAAGAAATATTATAAATCTAAATAAATGACCGTTCCAAATATCATTACTGAAATAGTTCCAAACCCCTGTTCCTAAACTGCATTGACTGTTTCAAATACCATTGCTAAAATTATTTCTAATAAGTGAAAATAGTGGCTGATCGTTCCTAATACCATTGCTATTTCAATTTTAAGTACGTGTTCTCAAAAACACCATTGCTAATACCATTATTAAAACAGATTTATATATGTGTTCCTAAATACGACTGACAATTCCTAAAACCGTTCCAATTGAAAAAATAAATTTTTCTTGACAAATTTGATATTAGAAATGGTTTTCGTAGTGTGTTACAGTTCCCGTCCCAAATAGAAATGGTCTTGCCAGAACCGTTCCTAAAATTTTGTAACGCCAGTTGTCCTGCAAACCGTTCCAAACCCAAAAAAACCATCCTAAAATCGCTTCAAATTTTGCCTTTTTTTATAATGATAGTACCTTAAGCTAGCTTGTTAAACTAAAAAACTTGCGGACCCCATTTCTTGTGCTATGATCGGATCCTAGATCTTGTGCTCCGCCAACCAGTTTTATTGATGGGATTTGGCTAGAGTACTTCACCACACTATAAAAAAAGGTGGGATTTGGCATGGTCAGGGCAACCGTTTCTAAACCCGTTCCATCTTGAAATGGTCTTTGGAATACATAATGAACGGATATTGAAAGATGATGTCAATGATCTACATTTTTTTTTGTTATAATTTTGGAACAGACATACCATTCCAACATGAGTTCCGAACAAACAGTTACAAAATCTGATCCAAACACCATTACAAAATAGTAAAGTTCCGAACAAACAGTTACAAAATCTGATCCAAACACCATTACAAAATAGTAATGGTAGATGGTTGTAACCCTATTTGGAACACAATATTAGAATTAGGGATGGTCTTGAGTTGACCATTCCTATATGTGTGACAAAGGATGTCCAAAAGATGATAGTTAGAAAATGTATTCGAAAATAAGGTACAATTTGAAACG
>NW_011628123.1:64297-67330 GCF_000512975.1 Sesamum indicum | reverse complement strand
TTTAAGAAGTAATGTGTTTCAACAATCGTTCCAAAATTCGGTGCAAATTGGAACTGTTTTTTTGTATTATTTATTTAGTATTACTGAGACTGTTCCAAATGAAATACAATGGCTATATTTCAACGGTAAAAAAATGTTCCTAAACTCGTCGAAAGGACCGTTTCAAAATCTAATGTCACTATCTTCTTCGATTCTTATTTTCTCTCTATTTCCTCAATCTCTCTCGAATTTTTTTTATCTCTCACTATCTCACAAATATTTTTCTACTCTTGATCGTCAGCCTGTCTCAAATTTTTAATGATATTTGATGTTATTTTGATCAGGTAACAACTTTAACCCTTTATTTGTTAATTGATTGTATTTGTTGCAATTTTATCATTTAAATTTAATGTTATAATAATATATACATATATATATGTGTGTGTGTGTTTCTGTGTTTGTGTATGACTCATCGTAATCTTAAGACAGTTGAGTAGATGGATGTATGAGAAGATCCTTTCAAATAGGGCGGGTCTTACGCCGTTGAGGATGGTGTTAGTACATTTATAGAATGACCCAAGTCTCAACATGCATTATGGATGGTGAGAAAATTAAGTGTCCTTTTTGGAAGTGCATAAATGAAGTTTTCAAAACCACGGATGAGGTAAAGTTATACTTATTTACGAAAGGTTTTATGTCGAAGTATTATAATTGGACTTCTCATGGCGAGGAAAGGGTGCAAGAGTATTTTGAGGCCATTACCACGGCCCAATTGTAGGAGGAGCAACCTCCCATTTTTAATGTTATGGAGGCACCAGTACGCCTTTGGATGATGCGGTGCAAATGGATTTGACATAGAGAATGGTTTTTGATGCCGCCAGGCCGGATGTCTGGTCTTCTAAGTATAACCGGGATGGTGTGCCTCATAAAGGTATGAGGTCGTGTCCTACTAATATAGGGTGTCTTTTATATTATGGTAGGTGGTACGATTATGTGTCTGTGCTGGCAGATCAGTTTCACAATGTAGTGCATGCAGTTGAGCAACCGTTGTAGAATGGTTGCACCCAATCTAAATTGAGGTTGTTGCTGAGTTGTTGAATATCAAGGTCGTTGGCCATTTTCTTAACATATATGTGACCAAATATCCCAATGGGCTAATCATATAGTGACCCACAACCACACCCTGCCCCAAGAATACTATAGTACGAAGAAATTGTTAAGAAAATTGGATATACCTATTGAGAAGATTGATGTATGTAAAAATGGCTGCATGTTGTACAAGAAGGACAACTTTGATTTGGATTATTGAATGTTTTGTGGAGAAGCTAGGTACAAGTCAATCAGGGAGCAAAATCCTAATCACAAAAAGACATTGTATAACATTCTTAGGTACCTGCTGGTTACCCTTAGCCTGCAAAGGTTGTATGATTTAGAAGCGACTGCCGAGCAAATAACATGGCATGCCAACAATCGAACGGAAGAGGGATCCAAGTGCCATCCGTCTGATTCAAATGCATCGAGGTATTTTGACCGGACATATCCTCATTTTGCAGTAGAGCTCCGTAATGTTAGACTAGGTTTGTGCACGGATGGGCTCGCAATTACGGGCAGTACGATGGTACATGTTGACCTGACCGGGGAACTTTAAATTTGATGACAAGTCTGATGAGGATAGCTTTCATGAGGATTACGAGACTGAAGAAGATAATAATTATGATTGACATTTACCATTTTCTGTTTAAATTAAAAAAATACCGATAATAATTCATAAAAATAGTTTACCAGCTAATTTAGAAGTACAATTTGCAAACTATTTGTCCATACCAATAATTTCTTTTTTCAGAAAAAACAAAACACATTTTTTTTGTATTTAGGAAATGTCAAAAAATTAGGAAGTCGATCCAAAGCCCTTTCCAACTTTGAACGACATTAATAAAATAAACCGTTCAATATATTACAATGTACTAAATAAAAAGGAGGAAAAATTAAAATATAGGAACCGTTAATTTATTTTGACCGTTCCAAAATAAGTTCCAACAAATTGAGTTTCGCACCAAAAGAAAACTGGAGGAAAAATCAAACCTAGGAATGATTATTTAATATTTGACTGTTGCGAAAATATGAAATTTAAATAAAATCGTTCGTAAATGTATAAAATATCTTTTTATACATTTCTAAATGTGTTCCAAAAACTGTCCCTAAATATGCCCATAGATTGCTCGTTCACCTCCTAATTACAGTGTCTCAATATCCGGGTCCCTGATTAATATCAAATTTAAACTCATAACAATACTTTTCATATGTACCTTTTCTAGAAATTCTAATTCTATTCAACTTGTTGGATTTGTGGACTCAAATTATGCAAATGATCGTGATAGCCGTAAGTCCACTACATCTTATGTGTTTACTTTATGCGGTGCATGCATTAGTTGGAAATCCCAACTACAACACATAGTTGCTTTATCTACCACTGAAGCAGAATATATTGCTACAACGGAAGCTTTCAAAGAAGCCATTTGGCTTGATGGTCTTATAAAAGAAATCGGGTTTTCAAAAGAAAAATTAGTAGTTTTCTCTGACAATCAGTCTTCGATACAGCTTTGTAAGAACCCTGTCTTTCATGATCGCACAAAACATATTGATGTAAGATTCCATTTCATACGTGACATCGTGGGTAAGGACATTATAAAACTTGAGAAAATCAATATTGAGGACAATCCTGCGGATATGGGGACCAAAAGCTTACCATTAGATAAGTTTGTTACATGCTTAAGAATTCTGAGATTAGTACCTGACTGACTTGTCATCTGCTATTAGTTATTTTTCTTTTGCAGGTACAAAGCTTGGAGGGTCCCTAGTTTTTGGCTATGATGAAGTCGCCAGACCCCTGAACACCTTGCCAAGTTCTCATCTGAGATTTGGTCCAAGGTGGAGCATGTAAAGTATATGGCCCAAATGATCTTTAAGAGAGGCCCAGCTGAGTAAAAGCCCAAACCCACCAGGCTGCCCACCCGACCCGGTCCGCTACCCGGTTTGCTCACTACTTAAACTACA
>NW_011628123.1:62445-64188 GCF_000512975.1 Sesamum indicum | reverse complement strand
ATATGAAAGAAAGAGATTAGTTACTAGTCTCCTTCGAATTTGAAAATTCAAGTCAAATGAGGCCTATTTTTCCCTTTATGCAATTCTTATGTGTATTATATTATATTGCTTAAATTTTTTGCCATATTTATTGTATACATGTGCAATTTATTTTATAAATAGGCTAATTTTTTACATCATAATGTAAATAACCATAAAAAATTGGACAAATATATAATCCCAATAGTAAAGTTATTTAAATAATAATGTAAATAATAAAAAAAATTGGACTAATATTTCCAATAAAATAATTTTGACATCATAATGTAAACAATCTCAAAAACAAGACCAATAGTAAATCCCAATAATAACATTATTTAAATAATAATGTAAATAATAGAAAAAATTAAATCAATAATTCCAATAATAATCTTTTCAAATAGTAATGTAAATAATCACAAAAATTACACCAATATTCCTAATAATAATAACATTTTTACATAATAATGTCAACAATCACAAAAGGTAGACTAATATTCCCAGTAATAACATTATTTTCATAACAATGTCAATTATCGCAAAATTATAAAATATTCCCAAAAATAACATTTTTACATAATAAAGTCAATAATCACAAAATTAGACCAATAATCCCAATAATAATATTATTTACAAAATAATGTCAACCATAATAATATTAAGGTAATATTTCAAATTAAGGTACAATTACATAATCATTTGAAATAGAAAACAAATTGAGAACATTATTTCCAATAATTAATAATTATTTAAAAATGAATATTTCTTTGGTAACAACGTACAAATAGATCACGCATGCCTTTAATCTTGTTTAGCCCATCAATTGAATTTTCCCAGTAGAACTTGTTATGTTTATCCATTTTCATTTGTCAGCAAAAGAAAATATTGATAGATTAAAATGGATAAATATAACAAATACTACGATAAAAAGTTCATGTGATAGGCTAAATAAACTTAAAGCAATACTTGGCCCGTTTGTATATGTGCACAAGAGAATTATACATTTTTAAATAATTAATGAGTACAATAATCATGACTTCATGATAATTTTTTCGATGTGTAAGAATTAGTATATTCTTTTTTATTTACATATTAATGTGAATAATCGTAAAATTTAGACAAATACTTCTCAATAGTTTTTTAGATCATGTTTAGTGGTACGCCTCCTATATCACGTGGTCGAGGAAGTAGTCATGGTCGTGGCCCGCCACTTCTACCAGTTTTGTCAGATGCTTCCCAAGTTGGGGAAGCAGTTCTTCGACCACCCACACCACCTGACACGACCACACCGTCCCCCATCCCCCGTCCCGCAGACTCTAGATGATGTTGGAGCATCTAGAGCTGCACCGGCAGCTAATGAGATAATACACCAGTCTGACACCCCGACGGCTGCTCCACCACTACTATCAATTCCACCCACCATCAGCGCGCCCAATACATCAGCCACGACGGCGCAAGGTAAATTTGATTATCAATTTTTTTTAGTATTATTTTATATTGAAAATGTCTAATATAGCATGTCCTTTTAGATCTGACTGCCGATTTCAAGAGTGCATCAATGCAGTGGTGACGGGGACACTTTCCCCACCCATCGCCATGTCTGAGGTAGGTGCCGGAAGAGTACCAGCATTTGTGATATGAGAGCATGAAGGTAATAAAATTTAAATTAATTTTGTTTTATCTAATAATCTAATTATTTAATGAAATTTATTGACATTTTGTTTA
>NW_011628123.1:54190-62327 GCF_000512975.1 Sesamum indicum | reverse complement strand
GGCCAGAGTCGACTTCCAGCGGGAGTCCTTATAGAAGGCGAACCGGGCGGAAAACTCCATTGTGTCCTTAATTGTGTATTCGGGGGGGGGGGTCTTCCTCTATTAGCATGCAGAAGAAAAAGTTGGTAAGTAAATAATAGTATTTTAAATGCTTTACCATATTTCATAAATAAGATGCTAAATGTTTTTTCTTCTACAGGAAGCAAAGCTCGATCACTCCCCCCAAGCAAAAGGAATTATTGGAGAGGTGCTGCAAGAAAAAAGTGAACGACGGCAGGAGCGGGCTGAGGGCGTTGGAGGTGGAGGTAAGTAGCTACAATATTAATATTATTTTTTTAAAAAAAAATTAATTCTTGCTTAAAAGTGTTAATAATTTTGTTTGTTTTGCAGGAAACGTTCCGGAAGCTGTTAGAGGATGGTTGACCTTAGAGGGTTGGATATTCCAGAAGGTGCTTTATTTTTTGTAATATCCAACCCTCTAGTATTTGTTATTCTTTTTCTTTTTTTCAGTGTCTATTATATATATATATATATATATATATATTGGGATTAATGGATTCAAAAGGGTAAGTTTATTTTTCTTTTCGAAATATTTGAAAGTGATATGTTCTGTGGTGGCAAAGAACCAAATAAATTAGTGCAAAAAATTCTTACACATATTGGTATATCTGTATAACTTTAATATAATTGCAATTCAATTTTAAACTTAAATTACTATTCTTCAGTTCATCAATGAAATCCAGTCCTCAAAGTGTAATAATCACTAAAATTATGAAGCAAGTGACATTAGTCTATACCTATCTTTATATATGAAACCATTAATTACATTTTTCAGATTAAAACACACCGAATTTCATAAATATTGTCAAATTTCAATAGATCCTTCATTAAAAGTAATTTCAAATTTGAATAAACGCAAAACGATGAACTTACAAGAAATGTTTATACTTCATTTTTTAGTGTCAACTTTTGAGTGTCTATTTTTACTTCATCACTACTTTAAGTTTTTCAATTTTACTCAAAAATTGGAGTTGTATATAAAGAACTTTGTAAAGACAAATGGTTGATTACAATATAACAATACGTACATATTGATGAACTCTTTAATTAATTTTCATAAATATTATCTCTTTCTTTTTTTGCCTTTTATGGAGGAATCTAATATAGAAAATAATTTATTGTATTGTATTCATAGATAGCATCAAATATATACATTTCCTTCTAAAAGTACTTTCTGTCTAATTATTACATAATATTAAGTAAAGAAATACCAAAAAAGAAGAAATTAATAGGAAAATATTATTAGAAAAAAACAGAACGTAACTTCCGACACTTCTGCTACCTCCTGTCGAGCTTTCTTTTTTGAAACACTCACACATACACAGACAATATTTACGCACACTCTCTCACTCAACCACTTACACTTCACATTTGCTCATGCCTTTTATCCCTCAACACTCTAAGTTTATGTAGTCTTATTGGTTTTGCACTAATGGCCTAGCCATTGCTTAGCTTTAAGAGTAGTTGTCTTGGAGCTCTATTCCATTCATTTCTGTAAACTATTTCCATAAATGCATTTTGGGAGCAAGTGTCTAACACTGGGGAATACGAACAATAATCATGTTTACCCGACAAATGCCATAGTTTGGGTGAAGGGGATTTCACGATACTCCCTCATCTAATACCCTTTGACAGTTATATGTAAACATCATAAGTGAATTTTGACTATCGAACCATTATCCCATTTTTCCTTTTCATCATAAGTGAATTTTGACTATCGAACCATTATCCCATTTTTCCTTTTACATTCGCTCATTAAGGTGACAAGAGCACTCAAAATGCTTGAAGTAGCTGACTTTGCTTCATCTTTCTTTCTCATTCAATTCCGGCTCCATTGCCTTTTGCTTTTGAGGTTGAAGCCTCCAAATCTAATACAGTCTGTGCAGATTCTTCAATCGTTGCCTCTTATTGGTCCAGCCATTTTATCAACTGATGAAATGGTCTTATCAAGCCCATTTAGAGTTTATGATAAGTAGGACGAAGGAGTGATGAAGTACATTCCTATTCTTGAAGCAGCTGACTTTGCTTCATCTTTCTTTCTCATTCAATTCCGGCTCCATTGCCTTTTGCTTTTGAGGTTGAAGCCTCCAAATCTAATACAGTCTGTGCAGATTCTTCAATCGTTGCCTCTTATTGGTCCAGCCATTTTATCAACTGATGAAATTGTCTTATCAAGCCCATTTAGAGTTTATGATAAGTAGGACGAAAGAGTGATGAAGTACATTCCTATTAAGATCAACATTGGGGTTTTAGAGCTTCTCCATAAGGCATTGCATCTTAGCCCAATGTTTGTGTACAGACAACCTTCAGTCATTTAAGCTCACAAAAATGCTTTTATCTTGGCTTATCCAATATGCGGGTTCGGTGCCACATAAATATGATTTATGTGGAGCATTTATTGAACCAACAACATCTCGCCTATCATACTACTCATAGATGATAGAAGTAGGTATGATGTTGCGGACCTTGAGATTGTCCTTATGCTTAAATCCTGAGCGTCAAGCATTCCTTAAGCAAGGACTCCTTCGCAAGTCCGATGGAAGTAGCTTTTCCATGACATATGCCTAGGTTCGAAAATCGAGGACAATCCTTCGATTTTCACATTCAACTTTAATTGATTGTACTCCATTAAATAAGTCTCAAAAATAAAGAAAATGGAAAATGGTATCTAAGATATGCATTCTAAATACAAAGTAGAAAATAAGTAGATTATAGCAATGTTGAGTTTGAGTAAAGAGACTCAGTCTTTTAGTCGTTAACTTCTCCCACTATTTCTAGAAAATCCCAGCACTCTCAAGTGGGGTTTCAAAAAATCCTTTCATAGTGGACTTGGGATCCACAAGAACAATTTACCATACCCCGCTTTTATAATTCACATGGAAAAAGCCTTGCGGGAGGCAACCGAGGCCATTCTAATTCCATGAGATTCCCAAGATATTTTTTCTTACCTCTTTACATGATCCTGATGAATCCAAGCGAATCATGTTATTCTGTGTTAAACCCGACCCATCAACCAAATCATACCTCAATTATCGAGTTGTTTGATCGAGACCTAATCAAAGAATAGCTTTGCATGCATAAATATAAAATATTTCAAGCATTAGGTAAACACATCGCATGCAATGAAACCTAGCATGCCCCTGTTGGATGCTCACAGCCCAGCCTATGTGACCTACGGAGCTCGCAGTGAGTCTAAGGTAGCCCTATGCTATTACAAAAGATGTTTTACCCTTCAACATATAGATGTGCTTTGTAATATTTTTGTGGGCCGCCTTCTCCATAGGCCTCCTCCTCCGTGGACCTTCTTCCATGGGCTCAACTAAAATAGAAACCTCACCAAAATAATCTATACTACTCTTATTACAATTTAACAAGAAACTCTGATCAGAGGTCGGAGAGAGTACATTAGGAGGGAGATAGCAAGCTGTATCATTCCAAGACTAAAAACGAGAAGGAGGGAGAAAATAAATCACAAGGGCACACTGGCCCACCTAATAAAAGTATACGACATAAATGCGGTCTAGGGCTCCGTGATCATCCACCATATTCAACTATCACATAATATCAATTAAGCATGCTAGATAAGAAAATAAAAATTCCAAGAAAATATCGTGATATCCAATATCATGATAAAAAATTATATGCAGAAAACAAAAAGTTTAAAAGTTTTAATTCAAAGGGATGATAAAGCCCCATGCATCCAATGCACGCAAATCAACCATATTAATTAAAGCAATTTAATTAAAAAAAATCCAATTTTTTTCAAAATTAAATCAGCAAAAAATAATATTTTTCAGAAAATATTCAGAAATTAGAAAAACGACAAAAAATGACCCAGACATCGGCCGTCAACTGGAACAACAGCCGCACTGCCTGCACGCAAGGCCTGTGCTATCTAGGCTGCATGCAAGCTCTTGCCCGCACGCACGCGCTATGCACTGCCGATCTGTAGTGCACTGCTACAACACTATATTTCTTTTCACACATTAAACTAAAACTAAAACCAAGTATTTTTACCAGAAAATTCAATTTCCTTAAAATACTTCAATCATTCAAAATTGCAAAAACTAAACATGTTGATTTTCTCATATAATCATTCAAGAATAAGCATACATAAATATCATGCTTCAAAAACAATAAAATCATATTATCAAGCTTATTTACATAAATATATAGCCCCTACATCGAAGCGGGCTCTAACACCACTTGAAAGTGAAAAAAATGCGAGTGGATTGGCCTGAAAACCAGCAAGTGGAAGCGATACTATAAAATTCAAAAATTAAAATCTAAACGTAATAAAATCATGATTCCAAGGATTACCTTTTTCTTGATTTGTTTCGAACTCCATTTCATTGATCCATTCACATGAGATTTGGGATAGTGTCTAACAATATTATTAATTAGTATTTCTTGATTAACCCTTAATCAAGAAAGCCCGTCACTATAGGTGGCTGTGTAGCATTGGTCCATGGCATTAGAGATTAGCTGAATTTCCGTATGAGCATTGGAATTCTGAGTCCATACTGGTACGGTCCTTCAGTCAACGTTCTTTTTTAGTAAGGACTCCATTCACAAGTTTGATGGAAGTGGCTTAACCATGACATAAACTAGGTTTGAAAATCGAGGACAATCCTTCGATTTTTTCCGCCAATTTTATTCTTTGCATTCCATTTAATGTAATAAATCTCAAAAAATGAATTGGAAAATATTTCTAAGACATGCGTTCTAAACGTAGAGTAGAAAGAATAAGTAGATTATTCCAATATTATTTTGTGTTAAGACTTGGTCTTTTAGTCTTTCAATTATCCCACTATTTCTACAAAATCCTACCACTCTCGAGTGGAGTTCTGTACATCCCTTCCTAGTGGGCATGGGATCCACAAGAACAATTTACCATGCGCACTTTTATGATTCACATGGAAAAAGCTTTTTGGGAGGCAACCAATGCGATTCTCATTCTATGAGATTCCCAAAATATTTTGTCTCACCTCTTTACATTGTCCCGAGGACTCCAAATGAACTATGCTACCCGGTGTTAAGCCCGACCCATCTACCAAATCACACCTCAATTGTCACTCCCCATGACTCATGAGATAGGGAAACAACGACCCTGTTCCTTTGTTCATAGCGATAATGCAACTTGCCTTCTATTCCAAATGTCCCACGACTCGCGAGACCATATTTGGGTAATGGTGAAAGGGCACCGGAAACTGCGAGTGGATCGGCCTGGGAACGCGCAAGTGGAAGCGGTTAAAATAAATTGCGTAAATAAAACCAAATCGCAATGAGAGCATAATTCCAAGGGGTGTACCCTTGGAGTTGCAGGGAGTTCGATGTAGTTAATAAAATAAACGACAATAATAAAATTAATAGAGCTATTGGTTGAATGAAAAAAAGAGATACATAAATGTAAATCCAGAATAAACTTTCATTTGTTTATATTGAACCTTGTTCATTTACTCCGTTCACGCAAGGCTTCAACGTAGAAACCTTCTAAAGATACGCCCACTCCACACCGGAACTTGAGATTCCTCAGCTTAATTTGCTAGAAAAAAATTGACGAGAAAAAACACACCAAGTGTGTACAAGAGGGGGTTAGACCGAGAGGTGGAATTGGAGAGAAGAAAATTATTTTCTTGCTTTTTTATGTATTCATTAGTTATTCCAAATATTTTCCACCAAATCATTTCCAAATCATTTCCACCAAGATAATTAATGGGCTGGGGCTTATTTTAATTAATTAAAACACAAGGCCCAATCAATCTTAATTAAATCTAATTTAATTAAATCCTACTTAATTAAGTCCATCATAAAGTTAATCCATTTAAATATATGAACCCAATAAGCCTTTACTAAATAATGAGTCCAACTTATTAAGTGCTAAGGATAAGCCTAATAAAAATAATCCAAATAATTAATCCAGGTTTCTAGAGCATTAACGCATCTCCAAGTGCATACGAGATGCCTTTTTCATGTTTTGACAGGAGATTGATCCTCTTCTTGGAACTAACCATCCTCTCTACATACTTTGAAAGTACAAGACAAGGCCTATGATCACCTCTCGCACAAATCTATGATACAGTCATCGCATGCACGTGACTGTCGTGATTCCTCAAGTCTGAGGACTGGTCCTGTACTATCGAAGCTAGGGACTCAAGTCATACCGACGAAGCCTCCAAGGCTTCCATATGACAATCCCCGCGAGTTAATCGACCCATTAAGATCACCATTAACTTCCCACATCTGCCCCTGATGAAACACATAACTCATCAAATGAATGTGACTCATAATGCAAGTCTCCATAGGACACTTCGATGCCCATTCTCGAGGTCCTTGATTCGGAATATTTCTAACCAAACCCTAAATAGTTGGTTTCATGACCGCCATCTAATAAACATTTCTAACTATTGCACAGTTGTTCAATGTGGTCTGTGGGCTTTGATGTGATGTTTGAAAGAAGTGCAAACATAAATGTAATGAGCAAAACAAAAGAAATGCCAAAAGCGAAAACTTATTTTGTTTATTGAATAATATTACCTGGATAGATTACAAACATTCCAATCCAATTATCTTTCAAGTCACCTATTCTAATAATCTCCCACTTGACCTAAATAAATAAACTATCAACCTCAAACCCGTCTTATCCAGATGCCCAGCATGAGCAATTTGAGACATTAGCTTAATAAGTGGATCCACTTTGTTTTCTGTTGAGCTGACTCGGTCTATCCTGACGTCACCTCTGCTCACCATCTCTCTAAGCAGATGGTAGCGTTTAAGAATATGTTTAGAACGGTGATGAAATCTCGATTTCTTTGCTTGTGCTATTACCCCGTTGTTATCCCAGAAGATAACTATGAGCTCAATAATTATAGGTACCACACCTAACTCTTGGTTGTACTTTTTCATCGAAATCGCTTCCTTCAGCTACTTCCGAAATTACTATGTATTCAGGTTTCATGGTGGAATCCGTTGTGGAATCGTACTTGGTACACACCACCATTCAGCTTGAATACAAAACCCGATTGAGAGTTGGCATCATCATCGTCCGATTGCAAGCTAGCATCATTGTAGCCTTCCAATATCGATTCTCCACTACCGTAAATCAAGAACACATCTTTAGTCCTTTTCAGGTACTTAAGTATTATCTTGATTGCACTGTAGTGCGCCTCCCTGGCACATGCCTGATATCTTCTCGTAACGCTCCAAACGTACTCGACATCTGGCCTGGTGTACTGGACAACATACTGAATGCTTCCTACGGTGGAAACATAAGATGTTCGACATCCTTTTAAGTTCCTCATCAGTTTTGGGAGACTACTTCCTGGACATCTTAATCCCATGCCTCATGGGAAGAAATCCTTGTTTTGAGTTCTACATCTTGAATCTCTTCAAGACTTTCTCAATATATGAGGATTGGGTTAGTCCTAACATCCTTCTAGATCTATCCCTATAACTCTTGATGCCAAGAATGTAAGAAGATCACCCATATCCTTTATGGAAAATTGTGTGGACAACCATGCTTTAATGTTGTCTAACATCTTAACACCATTCCCAATGAGTAAGATATCATATACATAAAACACAATGTACACAACTGCGCTCCCACTGATCTTCCTAAATATACAAGGATCAAATTTATTCTTGTTGAAATCATAACCCCGTATGACCATCAAAACGTGTGCTGCAGCTTTAGAAAGCTTATTTGAGGCCATATATTGACATTTGGAGATGATAGGCCTTCTGTTCTTCTCATGGGAAGTGAAATCCTCCGGCTGATCAATGTAGACCTCTTCCTCAACGAAACCGTTGAGAAATGTCGTTTTCACGTCTATCTGTCATATTTCATTGTCAGACCTTATTCCTATGGCAAGCAGAATCCGAAGGGACTTGGCCATGTCTACGGGCGAATAGGTTTCCTCAAAATCAATCCCAAGTCCTTGAGTGTATCCTTTTCCACAAGCCCATCCTTGAAGATTGTAACCTTTCCGTCAGCTCCAAGCTTGTATTTGTAGACCCATTTGCACCCAACTGGTTTAACACCTTTAGGTGGGTGTACGAGGGTTAAAACTTTATTTGA
>NW_011628123.1:52896-54014 GCF_000512975.1 Sesamum indicum | reverse complement strand
GGGTGTTTGACTTGTTTCCTTAAGTTGTACCAAATTGCATTGAGTATCTGCAGAAAAACCCTTTTCCAAGAGCACAATGTTCCTTGAGATAAAAACCTTTTGCTTAGATGGATCACAGAAGTAGTATCTCGCAGTTCCTTTTGGATATTCGACAAACTTGAACAGATTAGACCTTGAGTCTAGTTTGCTATCCACTAGCCTCTTGACGTATGCGGGACTACCCTACACTCTCAAGTACTTGTAGGACGTAGGCTTGCCATATCTCATATGGCATCTGGAGCACTTTCTTAGATGGCACCATGGTAAGTAATTAAGCCATCATTTCAAGAGCGTGACCCTAGAGAGAAGGGGGAGATTCCGTAAAACTCATGTGGATAGAACTATGTCCAACAGGATTCGATTCCTCCTTTCAGCCACGCCATTCAGTTGTGGCATTCCAATAGGAGTCTATTAAGAGAGAATTCCATTTTTCTTTAAATAATCAATGAACTCACCATTTAAATACTCTCCACCTTGGTCCGACCGAAGGACTTTAATTTTATGGTTAGTTTGATAAAGGTTATGAAGTACGAGAATCCTCCTCTAGCCGGAGTATTTAATGATCCAAATGTCTGTATGGATCAAATCAAAATGACTGTTGGCAAGCGCACTTTGTCCAACAATAGGCTTCTTGGTCATTTTCCCTTTTAGATGGGATTCACAAGTTTGAGTTTACTAACTTTCTCATCCTATCTTTTGAGATAAAGCCTAACTTTGCATGCCAAAACTGTGCATTTTCATGATTATCTAATTTTTGTTTATGTTGGGCAGGCATAATCCAATTAGACTCTTGGAGAAATATAAAGACCTTTTACCAATGTACCAAGCAGATGATAGTTATTATCAATCATCAAATAAAACTATTTTTATTTTTTGCAAATAAATAACCATCATTGTGTAAAACAGGAATGGAAATAATATTCTTCATCATGCTCGGAACATAATAACAGTTTTTTATTCTACCGAATATGACCACTAATAACTAACTGGAGAGATCCCACGGCTTCCGCTGCGACGGTCTTCCCATGGCCTAGCCATAGAATTATCTCATCCTTACTTAGTTTTCTGCTTCTTTCCAA
>NW_011628123.1:44975-52874 GCF_000512975.1 Sesamum indicum | reverse complement strand
CCCCCCCAGCCGGTATCCATACCCAAGAAGCAGAATTAGTTATCATAGTCACTTAATCACAAATGTACCTAGGTTGGAGAGGAGTTGCGGGCACTCCCTCTTCTAATGCCCCTTTCCTTGGCAATGAATGCAGATATCATTTGCCTTCAACCGCTAAGAACCGCCAACCTTCCCTTTCCCTTTTCCCATTCTAACGAAAGCAGTAGGAGTGCTCAAAGAACTTGTAGCAGATGCTATCTCTTTTCCCTTACCCTTCTTTCTCTTCCAATGTCCGGCCCTCTTGCCTTTCGCTTTGGAGGCTGAAATCTCTCCTATCAATTCCGTCGGTATAGGTTTATGGGTCGTCGCCTCGTATTAGACTAGCATATTAAATAACTCATGAATAGACATCTCAAGTCCGTTCATGTTGTAGTTAATAATAAACGGGTTGTAGGACGAAGGAAGTGACTGAAAAATCATATCAATATATGTGTCATTTCAAGCCCAGCTTTAAGGTCTTCGAGCTTCTTCACTAGGGATAGCATCTTAACCCTATGACTTTGTACAGACAATTCTTCGGTCGTCTTGGTCCCTAAGAATACTTTCGTGGTAGCATATCTAATATGCCTATCAGGAACCACATAAACTTCCTTCATGCAGAGCATTATCGAGGGAACATCATCCAGCCTATCATATTGCTTTTGGATGTCATTGGACATCGAAACCAATGTGCCAGGTTCTTCCAAAGAGGACCCTTCCAGCAGAGCCGTTGCGAATGGCTTGTAAAATACATAGCCCTAGTTCTCAAAATATAGGGCAATCCTCAGATTTTGCAGCCATTCATTGTAGTTAGTACCATTGAATTTATTAGTCTTTATTATCATTGCTAAAGAATTCATAGACATTTTCTACACAATAGAAAATTAAATAGAAATCAGCCAATGATTATAATATTATGAGTAAACTAAAAGACTTGGTATTTAGTCTTTAAGACTACCATTATTTATAATAAAGCTCACCACTCTCAAGTGGGGTTTAAGGAATAGCCTTTCCTAGTGGGCTTGGAGTCCACAAGCGAATTTGCCACGCCCTGCTTTTATGATTCACAAGGTAAAAACCTCGTGGGAGGTATCCAGTACCATTGTCATCCCATGAGATCCCCAAGATCTTTTGCCTCACCTCTTCATATGATTCCGAGGACTCCAAGCGAATCATGTTACTCGGTGTTAGGCCAAACCCATCAACCAAATCATATTTCATTCGTTACCCCCCATGACTCGTTAGACAAGAAAATGGTGAAAATGATCCTTTGTTCACAACTATGGTGCAACTCTCCTCTATTCCAAGTGTGCCACAACTCGTGAGACCACACTTCAGCAATGGTAGCTTCCTCACCACATTGCTTTGGATGGAAGACTTGGCTCGATCAAAACTCTTTTGATCTAAGTGCATTATGGGCCTAATATTCAACTTGGTCCAACCAAGTGAGAGTAATTTTGAGTTAAGACCGAGATCTCATCATATGTAAACATTGCATGCATAAATATAAATCATTAACTAAACGCATCGCATGTAATGAACCTAGCATACCCCTGTTGGATGATCACGAGCCCAACCTATGTGACCTACTAAGCCCGCAGTGAGTTTATGGTCTGTCTAAGGTGGTCATATGCTATTACAAAGTAATATTACCCATAAACATATAGATAGGCCTTGTGATTTCAACATGGGCCGCCTTCTCCGTGGACCTCCTCCATCGTGGGCCTTATTCTCCATAGGTTTGCTAGAAATGAAAAAGTATATCCAAAGGTCCTATACTACTCATTTTAAAAATTTGAATAAGAAACTCCGATCAGAAGATGGAGGGAGTATATTAAGAGGGAGATAGCAAGCCTTAATATTCCAAGGCTAAATATGAGAAGGGGGGACAAAAAAAAATCACAAGGGCACATGGGCCCACCCAACAAAAATTAGAAGGCATACATGCGGTCTAGGGCTCCGTGATCATCCCTTGACATTCGTTCTAACATAGGATAACAATTAATCATGATAGACAAAAATATGAACATCCCAAAAATATCGTGATATCCAATATCACAACAAACAATTATATGTAGAAAATAATAAGCTTAAAATTTGCAACTCATATGGATGATTAAGCCTTGTACATCCGATGCACACAATTAAACCAAATTAATTAAATCAATTTAATTCTCAAAAAATTTCAATTTTTTCCAAAATTAAATCAGCAACGATAAATATTTTTCACAAAATATGTAGAAATTAGAAAATTCAATTTTTCGCAAAAAAAGAGTGAAAAACGGCCTAACCACACAACTGCCCTCGCGCGCGCCCAGCAGCGTGCATGCTGTGCATTGCAGATCAGTAGTGCACTGCTACAGTACCAATTTTTTTTTATGATTTTCACACATTCAATTGAAATTAAAATAACTATTTTATCAGAAAATTAAATTTTTATAAAATACTTAAATCATCCAAAATCGCAAAAATTAAAAGAATTACTTTTCTCACATAATTATCAAAGAATAAGTAAAAAAAATATATCATGCTTCAAAAGAAATAAAGAACACATTCTCATGCTTATTCACACAATACCATAGCCCCTACATGGTAACTAGGCTCTAATACAACTTGGAAGGGCACCTGAAAGTGCGAGTCGATCAGCCTGGCTACGCGCAAGAGGAAGAGGTTAAAATAAATTTCTTAAATAAAATGAAATCGCAAGGAAACCATAAAATCATGAGGTGTACCCTTGGAGTTCCCGGGCGTTCGATGTGGTATATTAGTTGAATGAAAAACGAGAGGTACATAAATATAAATTAAGAGTCACCTTTGATTTGGTTTATTTCGAACCTCGTTCGTTTGATCCATTCACGCGCACTAATGAAAATCAGATTAGGTAAGGTTCATTAGTGCTTCTTTAAGGTTCATAGTCCAATTGCAAATCTGGGTTTTATCAGATTAAGATGAATCAAAGAAATTTACTACATTCTCCACACCATAGGGACAATATATCTGTATTGTGCTTCCAATCGGTTTAGCTAATGCACTCTAGATATTTAAAAAATAAATAAATAATTTTTTTTAAAGATTATTTCAAATTCATGTTTTTCTATATTGACGACATATTGATTGCATCTTTTTAAAGATTATTTCAAATTCATGTTTTTCTATATTGACGACATATTGATTGCATCTAAAAATATGAAAAAAAATATTAAACATCTAGAAATATTTTCTGATGCACGCCATAAAGATAGTTTGGTTCTTTCGGAAAAGAAAGCTACTATTATTGTCAATAAAATTGAATTTCTAGGAGTTTTTATTGACGAGACAGGAATTAAGTTTCAAGATCATATTGTGGAGAAAATCCACAATTTTTCAGATGTACTCAAGGACAAGAAGCACTTATAGAGCTTCTTGGGAGTTGATAATTTTGCAGGTATCTTTATTAAAGATTTTACAAGATATAGGAAGAATTTCCGACCACTTCTGAAAGAACGGAAAGTTCAAAGTGGAAATGGTAAGAAAGCCACACAAAATGGGTTCGTGAGTTGAAACAGGTTTGCAATAACCTGCCAAAACTTGCTATACCGCAGGACAAGGATGAATTGGTACTCTATACAGACGCCAATGATTACAGATGGCCAGCAGTGCTCATGAAAAAGACAACTACATGGGAAGAACCTTGTAGATATACAGGAGGGTTGTTCTCAAAACAACAAGCCAAACTTTGGCACATCAACGAGAAATAATTCTTTACGGTTTGGAAGGCTTTTAAAAAATGGCCGTTATTTTTACTTGCCAAACAATTTACTTTAAAAGTTGATAATACTAATGTCAAAGCTTTCTTAAAGAATTAATTAGAATAAAAAATAGAGAAAGCTCGTATTATCAGATGGCAAGCTGAATGCCAATATTATTGTATAATATTGTTGTTATAAAATCTCATGAAAACGTTCTTGCAGATTTTCTGACGAGAGATGGAGGCATCTGAAGCAAACCCATCATGTTGATACTCAGGCACCTTCGGGAAAACCGAGAGTAGCTTGACATAAAGTTCGGACAGCTATCGGTTATTGCCCAAGTTGCCGGACAAATCCAAAGGGATCTAGACATTGTCTAGGTCGCAATAAGGAGTTCCTTATTAGCATCCACCTCGCTATGGAACGACCTATGAGAACATATTCGGAAGGCATCACCTTCTGGGATGACTTACGAGTTGAGGGACCATGACCCAAAACATGCCTTTAGAGTCTAGAGCTCTAGACCTGTAGTGTCGGATTCGAGTCCATACGGGTATGGTCCTTTCATCCACCGTCTCTCGGTCTTAGTCTTGGACATGGAATTGGGTGTCAGTTCCCATCCTGGACTATGCGTCTATGTTTAATATACTTTAGATCCCATTACGCCAAATTGCTCGACCTAGGAACCTCTTTTTCCTATCCAACCAATTACTGTGGCCTGAAGTTTATAAAGCATTAACGTATCTCCATGTACATAGGAGATACCTCTGTCACATTTAGACAGGGGACGGATCCTCATTTTGGAACTCACCATCCTCGCAACATAGTTTGAATGCACTAAACAAGGTTTATGATGACCATGTCTGAGACACAATCATCTCTCACACAAATCTAAGATACAATCATCGCATACACGTGACTGCCGTATTTCTTCAATTCTGAGGAGTACTCCAGTACTATCAGAGCTGGGGACTCAAGTCATACCGATCAAGCCTGAAAGGCTTCCATATGACGATCCCCGTGAGTTAGTTCAGTCGATTTGACACCTAGTCAATCGACCCATTAAGATCACATAAACGTCCCACGTCTATTGCAAATGAAACATGACACTCATCAAATGAATGCGACTCTTAATGCAAGTCCACTCATCAAATGAATGCGACTCTTAATGCAAGTCTACATCGGACACTTCGATGTCCATTCTCGAGGTCCTCAACTTGCAACATTTCAGACCCAACCCTAAACAGTTAGTTTCATGACCGCCTTCCAATGTGCAGTCCAACTGTTGCACGGTTGTTCAAGGTGGTCTGTGGGTTTTGTTGTGATGTTTGAAAGAAATGCAAATATAAATGTAATGAGCACAACAATGAAATGCCAATATCGAATACTCATTTTATTCACTGAATAATATTGCACAACATCGACTTATTATTAGAATAGATTATAAGAATGCCAATCCAATTAGCATTCAGGTCACCTATTCTAAGAAGTAGTAGCTTCCTTATGATATTATTATGGATGGACGCCCTGAACAGATTGAAATGCCATTTCAATCCATGTCCATTATGGACTTAATATTTAATTAGTATCGTGCTCAACCCATCAACCAAATCATACCTCAACTTTCGCCCCCCACGACTATTTTGTCTGAATAACGGTGAGCGTGTTCCTTTATTCACTGGTGGACCTGACCTTGCCTCTAATCAGAATGTGCCACGACTCGCGAGACCACACTTGGGTAGTGGTAGTTTCCTCACCACATTATTGTGGATGAAAGCCTTGCACAGATCAAACAATTTTTATCCAAGTCCATTTTGGATCCCAACACTTTAATTTGGTCCAACCAATTGCGAGTTAAATTTTTAGTGTTTGACTGAGATCTCATCACATTAAATTTTGCATGCACAAATATCAAATATTTAAATGAATTTAACTAAAAACATTAAACGCATCACATGCAACAAAATTAAGCATACCCCTGTTGGATGATCACGAGCCCAAGCTATGTGGCCCACTAAGACCGTAGTCAGTCTAAGGTACATCTAAGGTGGCCCTAAGCTATTAGAAATGTAATTTACTCATTAACATATAGATGGGCCTTGTAAGTCCTTCATGGGGCTCCTTCTCTGTCGGCCTCCTCCTCCGTAGACCTTCTTCTCCATGGAATTGCTTCGGTAAAACTAAAAATTCCACCAAAAATATATTCTAGTCTCATTACAATTTAAAAACAAATCCTGATCAATTGTTCAGGAGAGTACACAATGGGAGGAAAGCAAGTCTTATTTCCAAGGCAAAAACGAGCAAAGGAGGAAGATAATAAAAAAGCATATGGGCCCACCAAACGTAAACAAAATAAATAAATACATTCAAATGGTCAAGGGCTCCATGATCATCCATTTTTATCCAACTAGCAAAATTATCCAATTAAACATGCTTGACATAAAATAATGCATTCCATGCATTAGAAAAATCATGATATTGAACATTACAAAAAAAAATTATATGCAGAAAATACAAGTTTAAAATTGCAATCGAAAGGATGATAAAAATATGTGCATCCAATGCACAAAAATAAACCATATTAAGAAAAAAATTTAATTTTATCCTTCATATGCGAACGGGCGGCTGTGCAGCACCGACCGACAGTTGCTGCTACCGTGCTTAAATTATTTTTTTGATTCCACACATTAAACTAAAAAAATAACCAAGTTTTACAGAAAAATTCAAATTTTCTTAAATACTAAAATCATCCAATTAATCATAAAATTATACAACTTAATTTCTACACATAATTATCAATAAAATAATCAATAAAACATTCTTTAAAAATATTAAAACACGTTGACATGTTTATTTGACATAAAATCGTTGAACGTTCATAAGAGATTCCAACATAGGAATTCTCTAAAGATGATCCTATCACACCAAAAAATGAGACCTTGATTCCTTTGTTAGAAGGAATCAGGATGATAAAATTCACCTAAGGTAAGATGAAGGGGGCAATCGAATTATGATGGAGAAGGAGAGGGAATTTTTCTGTTGTATTTTGTAATGAATTATTACCCTAATAATCATACACAAAATATATTTATATACCTTGAATAGATAAACAAGAATGTGTCTAGATACATTCTATTATCTATAAGGTAACTCTTCAATCCGTTCCAAATAGAGATGAGCTAATTATGACCAAACTAACAATTTCTAAAATGCAATTCTTTGGTCAACTTTTCCTCCATCAATTTTGCTAGTGCGCCTTAGTTATTGGGCCGATGTTATGTAAAGTAATTTCAAGCCCAATGAATTTTAATTAACTCTAATATAAAACAATTCATTTAATTCATCCCACTAGGTATTTAATCTAATTAAATATTCAAGATGAAATTGTCTCTTATTCATTAATGGAATCCAATTCATTAAACTAATAAAGACAAGCACAATTTCAATTAATTTAATTAGTTTAAACTTGGGCTATCCATCCAATGTACCCTCATGTGTGAGTAATCAAATTACTTACATCTTATGGAATTAATTTCAAATTAGTTCCTTATTCTTTCTCGGTTATTCTTTCAAGAAAGTCCGTTACCATGGATGGTCATCTAGCAACGGTCCATGGCACTAGAAACTAGATGAATTTTTGTGCGAACATTTATTTTCACCAGTCCGTACGGGTACGGTCCTTTCTTCTATCATCTCCTAAGCTTAGTTGAGGGCATGGAATTAGGTGTCAGTTCCCATCTTGGACCAGGCATCTATGCTTAATACTTGAGATCACTGAACACCAAGTTTCTTGACATAACCCTCCTTTTCCTATTCGATCAACGACTGTGGCTAAGGATTCATAAGACGTGAATGCATCTCCAAGTGAATAGGAGATACCTCTATCACATACTGATAGGGGATGGATCCTCTTCTCGGAACTCACCGTCCTCACTACACACTTCGACTACACTTGATAAGGCTTATGATAATTACGTTTGTGACACAATCACCTCTTCCACAGGTCTAAGATACAGTCATCGTATGTATATGACCACTGTGATTCCTCAAGTTTGAGAACTACTCCCTTACTATCCGAGCCAAGGTCTCAAGTATACTGACTAAGCTACTGAGGCTTCCATATAACGATCCCCACGAGTCAGTTCAGTCAGTT
>NW_011628123.1:42491-44914 GCF_000512975.1 Sesamum indicum | reverse complement strand
TCTAAGATACAGTCATCGTATGTATATGACCACTGTGATTCCTCAAGTTTGAGAACTACTCCCTTACTATCCGAGCCAAGGTCTCAAGTATACTGACTAAGCTACTGAGGCTTCCATATAACGATCCCCACGAGTCAGTTCAGTCAGTTGACCACCTTGTCAACAAATCCACTGAAATTCCAAAGATGTCCAACGTCTTTCACCGATGAAACGCAGCACTCATCAAATGAATGCAATACTCAGTGCAAGTCTCTGTAGGACTCTCAATGTCTAGTTTTGAGGTCATTGACTTGGAATGTTTTAGACTAACCCTCAAAAGTTAGTTTCATAGCTGCCATCCAAAATGCACAACCAAACTACATGGGTTATTGAGTGGTCTGTGGGCATCTGTTGTGACGTCAAAGTAGTGATTGACGTAATATGACAAGGACAACAGACACATGTGCTAAAGTCACTTACCATATTCGTCGGAACAATACTGATTAAATAAAGATTTCTAGAATAATTCTCAAAACCGCCAATATTGGCTTTTCACCTTTTCCAACAGTTCAATTACTAATAAACTGATTAAAAATTTAAGTATGGTTGCATCCACTACAAGTGAATACGTTTCAGTATAATTAATTTTTGGCCTTTGAGTAAAGCCTTGGTCAACAAGTCTAGCCTTGTATCTTACAACTTCATTTCATTCATTTCTCTTTGTTACAAACAACCACTTATAGCTAACTGGCTTGAACATCTTGTGGTGCTGGAATAATAGATCCAAATACTTCTCGCTTATTTTTAACTTTTTTCAATTATTTGTGTTAGCATTCTCTACAGTTTGAGAATCATTTTCATTTTCATCCATGTTTTCGACGGCTACAAAATAGGCAAAAATCTCATTCATTTCAATTTCTATTCAAGGATAACTTTCATTTTTGGTCAAATAAGTGGACTCGTTTTTAATTTTGGTGACAAAGTTCCAATCCTTCCGTAGTGACAAAGAACTTCTCCATTTGCATCTGTGTTTTATACCTTTTTCCTACTAAATGGGAGAGATAAGAAAACAAATTAGCTATTCAGATACGGTAGAAGAACAAATAAACCTTTCCCACCAAATTTTCATTTATTAGTATAATTTCCCTCCAAATTTTCACCCACCTAACGGAAAAATAATCTGTCATTAGCAACTTAATGATTGCCCCTCTTGTGTACTGACATTGGAAAAGAAATGCACATATTGGATGGAATGTGTAAATCATCTACAGTATGGCACCAAAATTAAAAACAGGTCCATTTATGCGATCAACAAATGCAATTTACCCTCTTTTCGGTAACAACCTAAACTGTTGTAAAGATAATTAATAGACATCTCGTAACTGACCTTGAGATCTTGCTCGTTACATTTAGATAAATTAGTTCAAGAATTTTATCCTTAGAGACATTACGTGGTCACATTAGCATTGTGATTAATAGAGACGGCATGCTCCTTTCTCTTTCGAGGATTTGCTTCTTTAGAGCCAAATGTTCTAGCATGCTATTTGATTTACTAGAATATTATGTGTAACCTTGTTTCTTTAGGTAATCATATAGTAGTTCTTCCAGAGCCCTCAATAAGATTACTAACTCCGAAAATAGTATTCACAGTTGGTCTTGTCATTAACAAGTTTCAAAACAAAATCTTGTGTCTTAGAATGGTATGTGTAGTGGCACTCTCAAGAAAACAATGCTCCTTGCCATTGAGAATTATAATGGGGTACAATATGAGAAAATTATAATAAATGGGAAGAAATTAGAAAATTCCCTAAATAGTATCTTAAGCTAGCCTGTAAAACCAAAAATCTTGTGGATCCCATCTCTTGTGCTATTATCGTATCCTAGATCTTGTGCTCCGCCAACCACCTTTATGGATGAGATTTGGCTAGAGCACATCATCATACCATAAAAAAAGGTGGGATTTGGCACTGTCAAGACAACCATTCCTAAGCCCCTTCCATCTTGGAACGGTCTTTGGAACACATAATGAATGGATATGAAAAGATGATGTCATGATCTATATTTTTTTTAGGTTATAATTTTTGAACGGGCAAACCGTTCCAACATGAGTCCCAGACAATTAGTTACAAAATCTGATCCAAATACAGTTACAAAATAGTAACAATAAATGGTTGGAACTCTATTTGGAACATAATATTAGAATTAGGTACGGTCTTGAATTGACCATTCCTATATGGGTGACAAAGGATGTCCAAAAGATGACAGTTAGAAAATGTATGCCAAAATGAGGTACAATTTCGAATGATTTTGGAACACCCTTAATCAATTATGCAAGAACCATTCCAAATTATTAGTTTTATTTAAAAAGTAATGTGTTTCAAAAATCGTTCCAAAACTTGGTACAGATTGCAACTATTTTTTTGTATTATTTATTTACTATTACT